>NC_056743.1:1108826119-1108923619 GCF_019279795.1 Protopterus annectens | reverse complement strand
GGATGGGATAACATAAGGAAATGAAGGCAGTGCTCCCTTGTTTGCTGGGACCAGGGAGCCTTGCAGTCATTTGAGCCTCTCTCTCCAAAAGTGATTTCCAGAAACCAATGTCTACATTATGAAAAGGATGCTTAGTATAATATATTACATATCATTCAGCACCGAAGACTTCAAGCACAAAGTATAGACACATGTTGTTCAGCTTCAGTGATTTCACTATATAACAAGAACTGGTTCAAAGCCTGCAGAACTTTCTTATTTTCTGTCAGGCAGGATAAGATGAAACATGGATTATAGATATACAACAGTGGGAAATGGGCTGTAATGCTTCTTTTTAACTTAAAGCCTTGGTTTTTGATAGTAGTTAAGACTTCTGAGGAAATCTCCACATTGTACTCTTCAAGAGAATATTACTCCTACATGATGTCAACAGTTCAACAGCATTACTGAAAAGGTCTCCCTGAATGGTACCACTGCTGTATGATGTATAAACTGGCAGAAAGCCAGATGAGCTCAATAACAGACTTGCACAAGGTGTTTAGTAGCAACATGAGGCTTCTCTTCTTTAGGCAGGTGTTCAAGGCAGGAATGTCCACACTCCCTCTCCCCCATGACTACTTAATGTTCTAGAGATTTCTTCCATCTGTTTTTGTAGTTATTCACGAGATCACACACTTTATTTCTTGAAAGGTGTGATAAACTATGTACTCAGTAAGGCTATGTTAAGTGGATATACGTTAGAGGCTAATATATTTAGTCGACATATGTTAGAGGTTAATATGCTTACAGCAGCATATTAAGCTGTTTGCCCTATCTTACCTAAGCTTGCATGGCTGAGTTAATCTCTCTGACAAAAAGGATTTTCCTTTTTATTTTGTTCAGTGTATGGTGATCTCCTCAATGCATATCCCTTCCCTGTGGCCCTTCCATTGGCTCTTATATTTCCTTTCTTGTTATTTTCATTTGCATCCACATTTCATTTATTTTTCCAGTTTTTCTTATACTATTATACACTGCAGACACCCCGACCATTTGGATTTGTTGTTCATATAATATTTGTCCATCCAGCACAGACTAATTTGATTAAATTACTGAACACCTAATTTGCACCGAATAATACATTTATGTGTGTTATGGTTAATTGCAGTATACCTGTACATCACTTAATGTCATTGACATCCTTCTGCCTTACTAGTATACACTCCAAAGAGTACACTTCCTGTAATCACGGTACACAAACACTAAAATACTTTTTGGTGGTCAATAACAGCACAGTATCTGTCAGGTCAGCTAACTCTGTGGGAATTAATGGCAACAGTAAAAGCTACTGGCAGGAGGCGCTTTCTGCATACGTGATACATATATTTGCACAGCTGATGAAACTGGAACTGGAAATGGGAATCTGATGGAAAATAAAATGTGTAAATCCCTAACAATCAGCCATCAAAATGATATGCAGTCACTGCTTTGTGAAGACGAGCATGTTAAGGAAAGGGGGAAATGAACACTTTTTGCAAGGCAAGCATGATGTAGGTGATGTGACTTTGGATGTTGATGTTCCAATTTAGAAACAAATGTAAGGGGTTAGATGAATCCAAAAGCATAACAAGGCATGAATGAAATATTATTTATGGCCAGGAACATTGCTTTAATGAGTCCTGACAATATACCAGGATGTTTCTTAAGTAGCATGAACTGTGATTTATCTTGGTCCCTGGCAACACAGCTCAACCTCAGCCTCCATGCAGGCTTTACACCAATCGAATGGAGGAAAGCAATGGCCATACACCTGCACAAGGGAGGGCCATACACTGACTCAGGTAATAACCAACCTGTAAGTCTAACCAGTCTCAGTTGTAAGGCCATAGAACAACTTATCATGGAATTAATCAATAAAGATACAGGGAATATCCAAACACTGGACCCATATATTTTAGACTTCTTCGAAAAGGTCACCAAAGCAATGGACAAAGTCAAGATGGTGCACACTACCTACCTAGACCTAGTCAAAGCTTTTGACACCATAATTTTCTCATAGATTCATAGGTTCATATGTGTGTGCTAGGCTAATGGCCCTGGATCCCATAGAAGTACCCTGGCATCATGCCGCCCGATGTTAGTTCCCAGTGTCTCTGTCAAGTAAAGCCACTGGAGTGAACCCCTGGGTGAACTTTCTATTACCCATCCACTCATCAAGATTTCTCTATAAGAGGGACAGCAGGGTGCCCTGCTTGACATGTATGGAAAGTCTATTCCAGAACAGGGGCAGTCTCTGGGTGAGGAACCTGTCCCTCCAGCATGTTCTGTTGATTGTGGTAATGAGGTTGAGGTCTCTGGAGCATGTGGTGTGGAGGGATTGGGATTTCTTTAGATGTAGCATTCCTAACAGAGCTGGGTCAGACATGGCTTTGTAAGTCAATCAGAGATTGCCTCAAAGTAATCGATATGAGGCAGAGAATAGCTGGAGTCTTTTGGGTCTGTCCATGTAGGACATGTGTTTAATGCCTAGGATCCTCTTCATGAGGTACTTTTGTGGCCTCTCCATCTGTTGCAGGTGTCTAGTGAGGTACATGCCAGATGGGGCATTATACTCAATGATTGGTCTAATGAGGGAAGAGTAGAGAGAGGTGATAGCTTCTTTCTTCCAGGATGCAAAACCCTTGGTAATGAGATGTTTGACATAGAAGGACCACAGTGGCAATGTGGTGGTCGAAGGAGAGGTTGCTGTCAACCTGCATCCCCAGATCTCTTATAACGCCTTCAGTGTTCAGTGGGCTCCCATTGATGTGGTAATTAGTAGGAACTGAGTTTTTACCAAAGGGGATGACGACACATTTTTTTGCGTTAAGCTTAAGGCCATGGTTTCAACACCAGTCACTGGTCTCAGAGAGGCCTTTCTGTAGGATATCTGCATCACTTGGGGAGTTAATAATGGCTCCCAGCTTGCAATTGTCTGTGGACTTGTTCAGCCAGAGTCCCTTTGTGATAGCCATGACTTCTGAGAAGTAGATGCCTAACAGGAGAGGACCCAGGAACGATCCCTGTGGGACTCCACTCGTGACTGGTCAGCAGTCTGACTTGGAGTCCGCTACTTTCACACTGTGTGTTTTATCTGTGAGCCAATGTGCAGCTCACCTAGTGATATAGCGGTTTATGCCTACTTTGGTGAGTTTATCAATAATTCCTGAGTGAGGAATGGTATCAAAGGCCTTGGCCAGATTGAGGTAGGCTGTATGCACTGCCTTACCTTCATCCACAGCCCTGGTGACTGACTCGAAGAAGTCAGCCAGGTTGAGCAGGCATTATCTCCCTTTCACAAAGCCAAATTGTGTGGGGTCTAGAGTTTGGAGATTTCCTATATCTTTGTTAATCAGGTCCATGATGATGCACTCCATAGCTTTACATATCAGACTCATCAGGCTAATGGGGTGGAAAATTCCCAGGGTCTGTAGTCACTCGCCCTTTATGGAGAGGGATGACTGTAGCAGTGTGCCATTCAGTAGGAACAAAGCTTGAGGTGAGGCTGTGACTGAACAGGGCACACAGATGTGGTGCCAGTTCACTTTGTAATTCATGTAGAACACAGCCTGGGATATTATCGGGTCCCATGGAAGCTGTATTCTTGGCCTTGGAAAATGCAATTTTAACCTGTTGTGCAGTAATGCTGGGTGCCTGGCATTCTTCCGGTATTGTGATTGGTCCTTTGGGGGGGGCAAAGTTTGCATGGAATCTGTCGACCAGTATGTTGGCAATATCTGTTGGCTCAGTATAGGAGGTACCACTGTGCAATAACTCAGAGTAAATCTGGGTATTTCCGTGGAAGTTCTAGATATAACTATTGAAGGCTTTGTGATTGTTTCTAGTGTCTGCCACAATTTTTCTTGTCTTCATAGCTGGCTTTGGAGGATTTGATGAGGGATCTCAACTTTTTGTTGAGGCTAATAAGGAAGTTTTCCAGTCTTGGGGCTTCACCTTTTTCTGGGATAGTGGAGAAGTTTACCCAGCTAGGAAGAAACCCTTTTAATCAACTGGATTGCCAACTGGTTCACAGATAGGATTCAGGAGGTCAAGACAGGGGAAGGTACCTACACAAAAAGATTAATCAGCAGTGAAGTCCAACAGGGCTTGGTGATGGGACCACTCCTGTTTGGCATCTACTTCTCTGAAGTAAAGGCAAACACCAAGGGTCTTTTGCTGACAAAGTTTGCAGATGACTGTAAGTTAGGAGCTGCTACAGTAAATCCCCAAGTGACTCAGACACCCTGCAGGAAGGCTTGTCTGAAAGAAATAACTGGTGCCAGAGTTGTGGACTAAAGCTAAATGCCAAAAAGAACATTATTTCATCTTTTAGGAAATCTTCCACCCTGGGAAATTGCCACATTGACAATACATCCTGTACACAGCCCTGTAGTTTGGGATTTTGGATAACACATGAACTGTGACCTAACATTTGCCTAATGTGTTCATAGAAGTAAGAAAGTCCTTCTATGTAGCACAGCTAATAAGTGAAGTGATAGCTTCCAGGTCCAGGGATATCGTTGTTCCCTTTTACTCTGCTCTTATCAGGCCAGTCACTGTGTATAATGCCCCCACTGGCATGTATCCTACCAGGTATATGCAACAAGCCAAATACCCATAGAGATTTTTCATAAAGAGAATATAGGGCACAAAATGTATGTCCTACACAAACCACCTCAGAGCATTGTTAAAATATCCAGTATTCTACAGACTGCTTAGAGGAGCTCTGTGACTGGCTTTCAGTGCACCTTTGACTCAATACTTATAGACTTATTGCACACCCACAAGTCAAATGGTATAAGAAATACTCATTCCAGGGGCCCAGTCCTCATCTATGACTTAAGCAGAGCAGTTTGGATTGACAGGCCCATCTCTCAAAGGTTACCGTTTCTCTGGAACTGACTTTCCATCCAAAGCAAAGTTGATCTGTGTCCTTATTCAAGCGTAACCTGGCTTTATGAATGGCAATAAGGAAATGAACTTAAGGACTGCCCCGTATACTACTGATGAACAGAGGGAGTACCTAAATGTTCTTACCTACCATCTGACCCCTCAGTGGTAGTACCTTAGAAGTAATCACTATCTCACCCAGAACTAAATCACTATCTTAGGAGTCTTATATAAATATACACATAATTGGGCCAGAATGAATTCATGGACAATTTTCTAGGCTTATAATGGTCTGCAAGAGCAGTTAACCTAGTATTAGCCTATGAACATTCAAATTTTAGGGATATATAATGATTTGCAACAGCCAAGAGGATAAAGAATGATACAAATCTAATAATACTGTCCCCCACCAAGTTATTATACACAATGAGCGGAAGTGTCAGGAATTCATCTACACTCAATTTTCTTTCAGAAGCTATGCTGAGATTACAACAGATAAAGGGTGTTATTTAATAAATACTGCTCCTGCACAGGGATGCTTAAAACAGTATAACAAAGACTCACCTATATTATTCACATACAGAGGCATGCAATTGGATAAGAATTTGTATGCAGTCTTACTCCATTATGTAGATATAGTGCTCCATGCACAGGGTATATAGCTCTCATATACGCTCATATTTTTGACCTGTTCCTCATAAAATATGTGGCTTTCTGGCAAATCACTGATGACCAAAGTCACATACATTGAGTCTCACATTTCACACTTCATACCTTTCAGAAAATGCATGCTAACACAAATGTTATTATTCTAGCAACTTTATAAGTTTATAAGAGCAGTTTTTAAAATATTTCCCTATTTCTGGGCTTTTGCCCCCCCATTATTTTAGGCTCTATCCACATTTCGTGTGATAAGAGGTTGAGAGGTATGATGGGGTACCAAATGGTTCCCAACAGATCATATGGGATTGAACACTATCTGAATGCATGCAGTCAGAGTCCCATAGGTTACCCAGTTGGAAGTAGACCATATGCAGAAATTGCTGTTTGTAAATATCATATGATCTGTTGGGAACCATTTTGTACCACGTACATGGAGCACTATAGAGCGAGACCTCATACAAAGTCTTATGCCATTGGATGTCTCTTGCTGACTGACAGGACACATGTTGTCCAGATAGATGAATCCACTTCCAAAAGAAAAAAATGTTACTAGCAGTGTCCCACAAGGCTCAGTGTTGGGACCCCTCCTGTTTGGTGTGTACTTATCTGCAGTGAAGGCTCAATGTAGGCGGCCTCTGGATGACTAAGTTCACTGATGACTGCAAGCTGTGAGCAATCACTGAATCCCCAAACAATGCTGACATCCTACAAACAGACCTAAATGACAAACGACTGGTGCCAAAACCATGGTCTGAGACCAAATGCTAAAAAATGCATAATTATATGCTTTGGTAATTTAGATATCCCAGCAAATTATAACATTGATAGATAGATATTAAACTAAACTTAGATCACTGGGCAGCAACAGTAGTGAGAAAATCCTTCTGTGTGGCTCATCTTATAAGTAAAGACATGGCATCAAGGTCAAAGAAGTCATAGTGCCATTGTACTCTGCCATGATTAGGCCCATAATCGAGTACAGTACTCCCCTCTGCATGTTCCAAACCAGGCACTTACATCAACTTGAGTTGCCCCAAAGATTTTTCAACGAAAAAATACAAAGAGTAAGACACGTCTTATGCAGTAAACTAAAGACGCTATCCCTTTACTCTGTCTCATATCATTTGTTGAGAGGGGACTTGTGCTTGAACTACAAGGCATTCTCTGATCTAGCCCTGATGAAAATGTTACATATTTTCAAGAAAAATTATATAAGGGTTATGCATTCCATAGACCTGAATCTTATTTATAACGCTAACAGAACTTGCTGGCGAGACAGATTCATATCCAAAAGGCTACCTCATATATGGAATAAACTTTCCATTTTCATAAAACAAAACCCGTTCCTCACTGTTTTCAAAAAGAATTTTGATAAATGGATGGGAAACCATAAATTCACTCCTGGGGTACTGCTCATGTCTCTTATGGACAGAGGCAGTCTGTAAAAGGACTCAGGGCTTCAACACCCAAAGACCCACTACCCTTTTACTACCCCAACCCATATATAGGGAATTAAGATATAATACTGTCATATCCTGGGCATTATTGGCTAGGCTTGTAAAGGCTTTCATACTATTACCCTAGTAATCACCTATGAATGTAGTAAAGAATAGTATACTGTATTGTGATATTGCACCTCATTAAACTGTTGCTTCTGCTAAGTTGCATAATGCTGTCACATTTGCCAACATGGCTTCCTGTCAGTAGTAATGATAGTATAGTACAGGATTATCATTCTAAATACTCATCATTCATACAGGACTCCTGTATGAATGATGAGTATTTATAATGATAATCCTGTACTATACTATCATTACTACTGGGCAGCCATGGCGGTGCAGTGGTTAGCATTGCCGCCTCACAGCAAGAGGTTCTCTGGTTAGATTCTCGGCTGGGGTGCCTTCTGTGCGGAGTACTCCCTGTGGTTGTGTGGTTTTCCTCTGGGTGCACCAGTTTCCTCACACATCCCAACAACATGCAGTAGGTGGATTGGACACTCTAAATTGGCCCTAGGTGTGAGTGTATGCTTGTGTCAGGCGCCAGGCTGGCAACTCGACACCGTGAAACTCCACTGCCAGTCATGAGAAGAAGGATGATCCACTGTGGTGACCCCTAACCGGGAAAAGCTGAAAAGAAGAAGAAGATTCATACAGGACAACCAGTTTCTGTATGCCACTCTTCACTGCTGCAGTCCAAGTCTATAAATTGTGGCAGCCAATGGAAGCATATTAAACATAGTGCACACATTGCATTAATGCAATTGTGCACTATATTAATGAATACGCAGGGAAATATTTAAATGGCTGAAAACTATGCAATAGGCTAACCATTTTCTTCTCATTTGAAGCTATTAAGTGTATTGTGATTAATACTTTAATGTACATTAACTTGAAAAAGAACTTTTTCTGATTCTTCTTTTTCTGAACTCATTTATAGTCCAAATGGTTAATTTTAGGTTAATCTATGTAAATAAAATTGAATGACAATTTCAAAATGTGGTTTATTTTTTAATATTTTCATTTAGAATTATCATTCTGTTTATGGGAGGTGTTTTTTATGCATTTATTTGTAAACAATACATTTAATAGAAAAATGTACCAGTTGGTAGAACAGAAATACTTGCAGCTGACAAACCAGCATATTTACAAGAACTAGTCATATTAACCAGAACTAGTTATAAAATAATTCATATAGCATATTATATACATAATTCAGTAAAAGATGCAACCAACAGACATATCAAATATGTTCCTATCAGTTCATAATGGGTGAAAAGCTTTCAGCTCTCACTGAACATAAACTTAAGAGTAGAAGCCTTTTACATATTTTATAACAAAAGTTTTGATTTTGATATTTTGATATTTATCTAGGGATGTACAGTGCAATTTTTCTTCTTCTGTGTGTTTAAATTCTTTTGAGAGTAAATGAATTGCTGTTGCAAATCTATTTCACTGGTTTGGTCACGCTTCAGTAGCAGAGAAGTGGGGCAAAGATTTGATACAGGTGGCTATTGCACTCGTTTCATGGTTTTGTGGCAATGCAGTCAGAATATATATATAAATATATATATATATATATATATATATATATATATATATATATATATATATATATATATATATATATATATGGGTCTACTTCAGTAGACAGACCGCTTACTTACCTGACACCCAGTTGCCCGTGACCAGAAGACCGACACCTTCAGAGGACAGACAGCCATATCCATATCAGATCCATGACAGAACACTTACCCAAAGACCAGATCACCGAGACCACATCGTCGACACAAGACATCACTGACAAACGTAAGTATAACTACTGCGGAATGGAATATATTCCCATTTCCATAATAAAATAAAAAAACAAGAAACATGTATACAGCAGGGAGAGCAAGCCCCCTTGCACCCCCCTACTTTAATATACCAACTCCGAGATCACACCACATTGCGGAAACGGGAATACATCCTGCTCTGCACTACTTATACTTACCAATGTCAGAGATCAGCAATCTGGTCTCAGTCATCTCGTCTTCCGGTAATTGTTCTTTCGTGGAACTGATAGGTTCCTGAATATATATCTATATGTATATATATATATATATATATATATATATATATATATATATATGGGTCTACTTCAGTAGACCAACCTCTTACTTCTCTGACACCCAGTTGCCGAGACCAGAAGACCGACACCTTCAGAGGACTGACATCCAGAAGACCGGCGTTTCACGTGAGGCAAGTAACTGCTTGGGTATCCTGAATGAAGTAACTAAACAAAGCAAAACTAAAATTTGCCCCCCCCCACACCCCCCTAACTAAATATACCAACTCTGAGAATGCATTACCATGGAGGTAAGGGTCAGTGTTCAACAGGATGGCAAAGCAGATACTTACCTCACATGAAACTTTGGTCTTCCGGATGACAGTCTTCTGTAGGTGTCAGTTTTCTCGTCTTGGGCAACTGGGCATCGGGTAAGTAAGCAGTCAGTTTACTGAAGTTGATCCTTATATATATATATATATATATATATATATATATATAGATAGATATATATACACACACACACACACACACACATATATATATATATATATATATATATATATATATATATATATATATATATATATATATATATATATATATATTATGTAAACACATTGTTTCTGTATGTTTTCTTATTGTTTTGTATCAAGACTTATGCAGTTTCAGTTATGCTGTCTCATTACTGAAGGATTCTGTTTTATGGGCTTTTATGGAGTGTCATGATTCCTTGAGAACTACAGTAAATAAACTTTTCTCTCTTCTTCATCTTTCTCTGCTCACAGAACTGTTATACCTTACATTACAAAACACCCATTGCCTGACAGTAAACATCTGAGCAACACTGCATCTAAACTCATTATTTTTAAACTTCTGCATTTAAGATATTTTCCCAGCATACCTAGCATGTCAGAGAGATAGTTAATCTTGCACTTTATAAAGAACAATAATCACATTGGATGTTCTTTGTGTTTCACTGTTGCAGTCATCACATTTTGGTTATCTGCTTGCAGTGGCCCTCAGTCGGCCTGATTATCAAAGTCTTGAGTCCTGCATCGGTTGCTGTCTCATCTTCCATTACATCAGGTCATCAGGGGTATAAAGCATGCAGCCGACACCATTACATCAGTCTTTCTTGATGTGTGGTGCCCAAAGCAGAAGCAGGTTGCAAGTGCTGGTCTGCCAACTCCTGAAATTTTCGTTTTCGAGTTTCAGATCCAAAGTCTTCAACTAAACTAAGTACCCCATTGGGGATTCTTTTTCTTGCTCTAAACCAATGTCAGTAAAAGTTAACAATTGTATTTCTTGTGGAAAGCAAATACCTCATAAAGATTTTCATTCATACTGCATTCCTTGCTTAGGCCCAGACCACGACGTACCTCGCTGTTGGTTTTGTGCCTTATTCAAACCTCGTACTATTCGTCGTCAGTTTATTTACGCATCTACATATTTTGGTACTCGGTTCAATTATCCAGAAATGGCTTCGGTAAGCCACCCGACTACCGACATTCTGAAAAAATGCAAATATAAAGACAGAGACAGACTGCTTATGCCACAAGATGCTTCTTCGTCTGTGGAACCTGCGGATGTCTCTACCTTGGATTGGTCCTGAGCTGCTGTGCAGGCACCGGCTTCTGAAGGTGTATTCAGGCCTACTGACTTGCATATTAAACCGACGCCATCTTCTTCTTCAAGGCCGAAAACTCAATCCATGCCTAGAAAACCAATGCCCAAACTGCATGGTCAGGCACCTATGCCTAAAAAACATATGATAAGAATGGCTGAAAACCTTATTACTCTAATCAGGGGAAGCCACCCTTCCCCGTCTAAGAGACCTAGGACTGATTTTCCTTCTGATTCTTCTGATCAGGATTCTGAAATTTCTGTTTTCTCTGATGACCAGGATTTGCCCTTATCTACCTATGAGGATTCTGATGCAGAGGACTCCATTCCCTCTGCTTCTCCTCCAGAGGATTTCTCTTTTGGTGAAACCTTGCATACTCTTAGGGAGCATTTCCGCTGGGAAAGCCGGGATTACTCTGGCTCCAGAAAGAGGCTTAGGGAA
Source organism: Protopterus annectens (assembly GCF_019279795.1). Taxonomy (NCBI): domain Eukaryota; kingdom Metazoa; phylum Chordata; order Ceratodontiformes; family Protopteridae; genus Protopterus; species Protopterus annectens. Next base: position 1,108,912,437 of record NC_056743.1, on the reverse strand, counting down.
TTCTTACTCCTGCCTCAACACAGGCCTTTAGCTATCCCTCCTGTACTGGACATTGTAGATGATGCCTTCTCAGAATCTAGCCTGGCCCCTGACTCTTTACCTCCTGCTCCCAGAAAACCTGATAGGTATTACAGGGTACCTGACTCTCACAAGTTCCTCTTTAAAAATCCTGCTGCGGATCCTGCGACCATTTCACAGGGTCCCAAGGCCATTAAGGCTACTAATGCCAAAAATCCTACCCCCTCTGATAGAGACTCCAGGGCGCTGGATAGATGAGGTAAGAAGTTATACACTTCTGCAACTTTGGCCATTAGGGTCTTGAACTGCCAGTTTCATATGTTACAGTATCAGCAGCATATTATTGGATTGCTTAAACAGAAAATGATGTTGATTCCCGACTGTGCTGAAAATAAAGAATTACAGGATTTAATGCATTCTGCTGAACAAGTTGGAAAACATACTTTACAGTGTGGTTTTGATTCATTAGAGTCATCTTGTGGGGCTGCTGTCACAGGGTCTGTACTTAAAAGGCATGCTTGTCTTAAGGAGCAATCTTTGCCAGATCACGTTAAAGCTAAATTACTGGATGCTCCCTTAAACCAAGGTCATCTGTTTGGCAAAAAAGCAGAAGAAGTATGTTAAAAATGGAGGAAAAAGTTAAATCTATGCAAACTGTTAAAGATTTCCTACAAATAGAGCCTCCCAGATTTAGTAGGCATTGGCCCTTTAAGAATTGGTCCTTTCCTGCCTCTTCCAGTTCTTTTCGGACCAAACCCAGAGTCAGCAGAACACCCAGGTTTCAGTCCCAAGGTACTCACAGGCCTAAGCAGTGGGGGGCTCCCACTTCCAAAGCAGGGAGTAATAAGACTCCCCCCTATGGTAAACTGCCTCAATGACTTAACTTTAAACCTTCCAAGCCCTGCTCAACTGACTGTTCCTTTAGGGAGAAAGATTGCCCTGCATGCAAAAAAATTGGGAACTCATTACTCAGGACAAATGAGTTCTAAATATAGTGCAAATGCAAGGATACAGATTCCATTTCCACTCCTTACCAACCCCAAATGATTGGCCAGACCTACCCCCAAATCTCTGGGCAGAGGCTTAAAAGCAAGTTCTTTCTCTTCTAAGCATCAGGGCTATTCAGCCTGTCCCAGAAAAAGAATGGGGGCAAGGTTTCTACTCAAGACATTTCCTGGTACTCAGAAAAGATAATTCCTGGCGTCCAGTCCTGGACCTGTCTATCCTAAACACTTTTTGGTAATCCCAAAATTCAAGAAGCTAACTCTTCATCGGCTGCTTCCCATGCTAAGCAAAGATGCCTGGTTGGCAACACTGGATATAAAGGAAGCCAACCTGCACATCCCAATAAGGGAATCTTGCAGAAGATACCTACGCTTCAGAGCAGGCTACATGCACTATCAGTTCTCTGCACTGTCCTTTGGCTTATCTACTGCACCCAGGGTATTCACAAAGTGCCTAGCTCCACTCATTGCATTTTGCAGGCAAATGAATATTCAGATATACCCATACCTGGACGATTGTCTAATTCAGGCAGAAAGCCAAGACATACTATTAAATCATCTGTCATTTGTAACGAAATTGCTAACTTCTCTGGGGTACACCATAAACAAAAAGAAATCACATCTTGTACCCTGCCAACAAATTGTATTCCTGAGAGCAAGTTGAATACAACTTCCCAGATGACCTACCTCACTCCAGAGAAACAAGTTCATTTGACAGCCTACTTCACACTACTGGCCACAAAGACCCAGCTATCTGCAAGGAAAATACTGCAAGCTCTAGGGTTCATGGCCTCTTGCCTTTTACTAATTCCATATGCAAGACTGCATATGAGGAAACTACAATGGTATAGAGTTCCTTTGGTGGGCAGAGGCTTGCCACCAAAACAAGGGACTGCCATTCACTCTACCCCTGCCGCCCAAACCCAAACAACAGATGCATCTGTCTGTGCATGGGTGGGTGGGGGGGGCTCACTTTCAGGGCAGTGCATTCAGGGCAAACGGAACCCGAGTCAAATGCACCTGCATATCAATTAGCAAGAAATGTTAGCTGTACAGAATGCTCTGACAGCCTTCAAGGACTGCATTCTTCCAGGACAATTATTGATGAAGACGGACAACACCACTATTATGTTGTACATAAACAAGCAGGGGGGAACCCACTCATACCCTCTTTGCTGCAGACTAGCCATGGCTCTGTGTAACACAGCCTTGAGCTACCAAGTGTGCCTACAGGCTCAATTCCTGCCAGGAAAGCTAAATACACTGGCAGACGACCTAAGCAGAAATCTCATGGACCCACACAAGTGGAAACTGGAACCAAATATATTCAACATGTTGAGAAACAAATGTGGGAGCCCAATGACAGACCTGCTTGCCTCCACCCAGAGCTACCAATTGTACAAATTCTACACAAGGACTCCTCACAAACAAGCTAGGAAAGTGGATGCCCTACCCTTCACCTCAAAAAAATTATCAGTTTATGCCTTTCCCTCTCTGCCTCTCCTCTCCAAGGTACTACTAAAGATCAAACAGGACAAACCAAGGACAATACTGATTGCACCAGACTGGCCATGCCAACACTAGTACCACCCTTTTAAACAATGTGTCACTGCTGGCACCATGGCACCTGCCTCAGACCCCTGCCCTGCTGCCCCAGCAGGAGGGCCCAATTCTGCACCCACAGTTTCAAACCCTGAACCTGGCAGCCTGGCTAATTACCTGATCTCTCCATTACCATCCCTCAGTAAACAAGTGATGGATGTCATTCTGGAGTCAAGGAGGCCTAGTACTAGAAAATCCTATGCTGAAAAATGGAAAAGATTCTGTTCCTGGAGCCAAACTCAGGGGATGAGTACACCAGTGCACAATTTACCTCATATTCTTCAATACTTAACTGAGATGCTTCACAAGGGCCATTCCTTTTACTCCATCAAAATTCATGCTCCAGCCATTTCAACTCATTACAATACAGAACCACCCCTCTTTTCTCATCCACTGCTAAAGCAATTCCTCAGAGGGGCCAAAAACTTAAGACAACCCAGGAGAGCCACTACTCCAGCCTGGGACCTTAACTTTGTATTGGAAAAGCTCACTCTACCTCCCTTTGAGCCAGCTGCAAATGCAAGGTTAAAATTAATTTCTTGGAAAACAGCCTTCCTTCTAGCCATCACTTCAGCAAGAAGGTTGTCTGAATTACAGGCCCTCATGACAGTGGAGCCTTTCATCATCTTTCATGTGGACAGAGTGTCCCTCAGGACCAATCCCTCCTTCATGCCCAAGGTGGTATCCAGTGTGGCCCTTAATCAGTCCATTCATTTGCCAACCTTCTTTTCTAATCCACAGAACAAAGGGGAATGAATACTGTACTCCTTGGACGTACACTGACAACTTAGATTTTACTTGGACAGGACTAAGCCTCTCAGGAAATCTGAGCAGCTGCTGGTTGCATTTGCTACAAGTGAAGAGGAGAAGGCCATTTCAAAGCCAACCATTTCTAAGTGGATAGGCCATTGCATTCATTTCTGCTGTAAGCACCATGGAAAACCTACCCCACAGGGGATAAGCCCACATTCAACCAGTTCTGCATCTACCTCTACAGCCTTTCTCAGAGGTGTCCCTACCAGGGACATCCTAGAAGCTGCTACCTGGAGTTCTGCACATACCTTCACCAAGCATTACCACTTGCCAATTTTTTTCTAAATCCAGAGCTGACTTTGCCACTGCAGTCTTGCAGGGCCTTATAGCTGGTACTAATGCTATCTAATTACCTTCTCCCATCCTTAGCTTTCTGAATCTACCCAAATGTGATGACTGCAACAGTGAAACACGAAGAACATAGTACAGTTGTGTACACTTGCCATAAATGTAGATGTTTGAGTGTATTCACTGTTGCAGTCCTGGTTACTCTCCCTCCAGCCCCCTGACTTCTATTGACTGTACCTCTATTCTTGTTTACTATGCTTACAACTTTTTGGTGTATTAGCTTTTTTGTTGGAGGTGTAACCTTGTATATAATTGCTTCCCATTATGGGGGCACCTGACATCTGGGGCAAGAAAAACTGATTTAATGGCATCGGCTGCATGCTTTATACCCCTGAAGACCTGACGTCATGGAAGATGAGACAGCAACCGACACAGGACCCAAGACTTTGATAATCAGGCTGACTGAGGGCTACTGCACACAGATAACCCAAATGTGATGACTGCAACAGTGAATACACTTGAACATCTACATTTATGTTAAGTGTACACATCTGTACTATTTGACTTCTACTATTCCCAGCTTTATTAGTAACTTGCTTTCTTTGAAATTGTCTCCACTGATGGCATTTTTTCTTAATTGATGTATAGTTGTCATTCCACTTCTGACTCATGACATTCCCATCAATTCCCCCTGAATTAATTTTACCTTTATAACAATATGCTGCAATTCCCTCTCTTCCATACCATAGTATGCACTGTTTTTCACTATTCAATCCAATTATTTTATTTCTGTTTTAATTTGTATGGCCCTATTTGTGACTTCATGTTATTGGCCTGGCTCCCAGTGCCCTACATTGATGCCTGGTCCACCAGCTTTTCTCCTACCCCCCCCAGACTTTCTCCAGTATGGTTGGGTAGGTCATGGATCCTAAGGGTGGCCTGGGAGCTCACCTACCTCTGCTTCCATCCGGGGTGTTCTTTATTTGCCCTATCCACTTCCCTGCCACAAGCTCACTGCTTTTACACTTGAGGGCAATTTCCATTTTTGAACTATGTATCCCTTAAGGGGCCATCAGCGATAAATGCCCTCCCACCCCAGAAAGGCATACCCATCCCTCTCTGCCTGTCCATTAGTCACCTGACCCACTAATCAAACACAAATCCACTGGGACATAATCAGGGCTTTATTCCTATATGCCACTAGAGTGGCCTATCCATTCCAATTATTAATCATTCAAATGTTTCCTGTGGTATTGCAATTCTGAGTATGTTTAAATTTAGTACTTATGTAGGAATACTGCATTTATAGTAATGTTAATGTATATACCTAATGAGTAACTGTTACTTAGCTTATGAAGTTTAGTTGTTAACTGTTCAATAAGTCTCATAACTGCAAGGAAATGTTTTAGGTTTATGTTTCTTTTCGTGGCTGATTACATCATTATATGTAGTTTGTATTCAAAAGAAATTATTGTCTTTACTGGAGTGCTTTATTCATGTATGAGATGCACCGTGTTAGAACTGGTAATGTTTGTTACTATTAATATTAATTATTACTATTAATAAACTGTTTTGTGCCTTTGGGCCAGGGTGTAGCATTAAACCTCCTAGCTAGTTAACAAATAAATAAGTCTAAAGAAAGCAAAGTCTAAAGAAACTATGATCACTCCATGATAAGCTATACCCTAAGGAAGACTGTCACGGTTATGAACTCTGCTTTCATAACAAATGCAAAATGCATATTCCAAAACATATTGTTCTTACACTAATGAAGAACATGGTGAGAGTTAAGGGCAGCTGTATTCCTTGTGGTGAAGCTATGTATGACTGATGATCATCCATAGCTATTCTCAACCAATTAAAATGTGCAGCCAAGAGCAACCATGATTAGAATCATAAATACAGAACTTTCTCAGCCAGTCATCTGACGAGATCTGTTTAGATTTGGTTGAAATATTTCACTTTTCAGTCTAATTCTTCTTTGCTGTTACTTATGTCTGTTTTGTTTCCTTTCCTTTGTTTTGTGTACCACCACAGACATACCTTGATGCCCATAAAAAAGTAACATTCAAATAGTACTGACTAATTTACACATAAGAAAACATGTCAACAAACAGGTTTGTAAATGTTTGTAGAAAAAACAGTTCATTACAAGGTTTCATAAATAAGTTACTCGCTAATAGTATGCGACACAGATGTGCAGTTCAGAAGTGTTCAACATCTGTACTTTAAAAGCTTTGTCATCTGAACATTTTGAATAACGCTAAGTCACTACCCAAGAATTCATCTCAGTGGAGCAGAATGTAGGTTGCCTTAAGGGTGTCCTGTTTTTGATGGTTTGTAATTCGCTTTTTCATGGTTTGTAATTCACTTTTTCCTGGTTTGTAATTCGCTTTTTCCTGGTTTGTAATTCGCTTTTTCCTGGTTTGTAATTCGCTATGCTCATGTGTCATGTCAGTATCTTGCTAAATTTTCCATGTCTCTCATTTAGAAACCTGTGGATATGTTTTCCATCTCTGTTCTGTTAGTGTCTTTCTTCATTTATAGCAGGTGAGAGGCCATGCTATACTTTTTTCCTGAATGGCAGAAACACTGGAGCAAAACCATCTTGACAGTATAACATCTGGCAGAACCTTGTGATTATCTTTTAATATTATGGGTGCTCTCTGCATTTTCTTTTCAGGCTTCTCTAATTTTTCTTTGCTTTATTTCATCTATATTAACATAGATTTTGTTTGAAAGTATGCATGACTTCCCTAAAGCCTGCAGTTCCCTTATACCACACTGACCACTTTGCTGTCTTTAGCTATAGAAATATACTAGTGCAGTAACATAATAGGGCATCATGCACTTCTTTCAAAATGCATATGCTGTGATACTTTGGCCTGTTACCCTGACTAGACTGTTGTTGCCCTGATGAAGTATTGATTTAATAGTGAAGTCAGTCACTACAGGTATACTCACAATTAGTTACTGAGCAGGAAAGGAAAACAATGATCCTTGCCTGGGGATTGAACCTATGACCCCCCCACCACACACACACGCACACACGCACACACGCACACACACACACACACACACACACACACACACACACACACACACACACACACACACACACACACACACACACACACACACACACAATCTTCTTTGAGGTTATCGCAGCTGCTTGACAAACCTGGAGTCTCTTGACAGTTAGGTACCTGTTTTTTTTTTTACCAAGAGCAGTTTCCCCTTTCATCTAGTAAACCGACACAATGGTGAATTTTTAACACTCAAGCACCCAGTGCAGAATGCACTATTAAACTAGTATTGTATTAACAAATGAGTATGAAAGGAAAACAAAACCCTAACCCTTCTCTGGGGAACAAACCCAGGATTCCCCCCAATACATACACACAAACACACACACACACACACACACACACACACACACACACACACACACACACACACACACACACACCTCTTAACCTCTTAGAGAAAGAAATCTGAACAAAGCCCAACAAAGTGGGAGGGCAAAAGCCCAAAAATAGGGACATATTTTAAATATTGCTCTTATAAACTTAGAAAGTTGCTAGAGTAACAGGGTTTGTTTTAACATACATTTTCTGAAGGATTTGAAGTTTGAAACTCAAGTATGTGTTATTATATAGTGACTTCTATCCTCAGATGATCCAAGTGATTTGTCAGAAAACCACAAACAACCGAAAATCTGTACAGCTGAGAGGTATGAACACACAGACACACACACACACACACACACACACACACACACACACACACACTCACCTTGTGGTTCTTACTTGCAGTGGGCCAACTGGGAATCTCTGGTCAATGAGTCACTTGGTTTCCCCCAAGAGCAGTTTAAAGTTTTCCTTCATGTATAAGCCAGTTTTTTTTCTGATATAGAAAGTTATGTTATTATTAGAGACCCAAAATTCTTCACAAAGATGCTTTCATAATATGATTTATCTAGTGTGTTTCCAACAAAAATGATGTGCAAAACATCTCTGGTCATTTCTTTAGTCTTTCTCAATGGATTTGAATGCAGGGGGTCATGTGACATTCTAGGTGAACATGTTAGTATAACTACTTCCTTTTACCCCACACAGTACTGAAAGTCAATAAGCCTCAAGGGTTCCCAAACCATAAGGCTAAGGGGGGGGGGGGGGTGAAGACTCTCGCACACACATTTTCCCACGACTCATCAACATAGTTGCTAGCCTTTCATATCCAAAATGAGGAACACAACCTCTCATAATAGTGGAAGAATGGATAAAATGTTGATCATTTAGTGACACTTTACTATGGGATCAGGGGTCTGCTGCTACGTGGGGGGATGGGAGAGAGTGCTCACATAATGGTACTAAGTAAGGAGTAAGGGAAAAAAAGAAGTGTTAAAATAATATGTTTTTCTTTAGTATGCATTTTCTGGAAGATATGCAGTCTGAAACTTATTTGTCATTATTTTGTGATTTGTAGCGGGGGATAAACAAATTTATTTTATAAACTCAAAAACTAGCTAGAATAATAGCAGGTTTGCATGAGCATGCACTATATTTTCTGAAGGATATGAAGTCTAAAACTTAAATGTATGTTATTATTTAGTGGCTCTCTAGTGAGGCACCTGATTCTCAAGGGAAGGGGGAATCTGTATACTGGGACAAAGGGTTACTGTATAGAGAATGGACCTCTGAGGGAGGGCTAGAAGGTGAGAGGGTACAGCAGTTGGTAGTGCCTAGAGCCTACCGTCTGATGCTTCTAACCATAGCCCATGATCTTCCCTTTGCAGGTCATATGGGCATTATTTAGTGGCTTGAAGTTGAGGAGAGTTTAAAATATTGCCCTTAAACTTAAAAAAATAGCCTGCGGTGGTGGTGCTGCGGTAGCGTTGTTGCCTCACAGTAAGACGTTGTACTGTTCGATTCTCAGCTAGAGCATCTTCTGTGTGGAGACATGCGTGAATGAGCATTGAAGGTTGTGCATCAGGGCTGGCAACTCGGCACGTAAAAATCTACTGCCAATCATTAGCGGACCGGAGTTTCGCTGTGGCGACCCCTAACCAGGAAAAGCCAAAAGACACAACAAAATAAACTTAGAAAAATGCTAGAATGATAGGTTTGCCTTATTATGCATTTTTTGAAAGTTATGAAATCTTTGACTAAAATTGCAACTCTGTATTTACTGACTGAATTTATGGAATCAGAGTCAAAGTTTAAAACATTACTATTAGAAATCTGCTGTAATAATATTTTTTTGCATTAGTATGCATTTTCTGAAGGATATGGTAGCTGAGACTCAAATGTATGTCATTATTTGAATTCAGTGACTATTAAGTTGTGGGATAAGTGTCAAAGTTTAAAATATTGTTCTTATAAATTCAGAAATCTGTTGGAATAATAATTTTTGCATTAATATGCATTTTCGGAAGGATATGAAGTTGGAAACTCCAGTGTATGTCATTATTTAGTGCCTTGAACTAATTTTAAAATATTGTTTTTATAAACTAAGAAAGTTAGTAGAATGATAGGTTTTGCATTAGTATGCATTTTCTTAAGAACATGAAGCTGAAATTTAAGGCCAGTTAGCATAATGGTTACGGTCGTCGCCCCCAATGCAGAAGATGTAAGGCTTGATCCTGACCCCCAGCCAATGCCTGTTTGGAGTTTGCATGTTCTCTCCTTGTATTTCTGTGGGGTTCCTCCCTCTTCCAGAAAACATGCTAAGTATTTCCATCTCAAACTCACTTAAGAATGGAGCTGTGGGCAGCAGGTGCCCTGTAGTAGAAAGAGTTGTAAAGACCAACCATTTTGGGCAACTATTGTGGTGCACAGTATTCTTATGATAGGAGAATACAGATCACAAACTGCTCGCTGTGGCAGGACTAGCCACTTGATGGTGTAAAAATATGGTTCTAGGTGATTTGATCATGTTGTCCCCTGTCCCTTTGGAACAGGATCCCAGTTCGTATTAGGCAGAGCCCCTCACTGACTCTCAAGAGAAATCTTGATGAGTGGATGGGAGATCGTAAGTTTACCCCAGGGGTCACATCTGTGTCACTGCTAGACAGGGGCACAGTAAACTAATTCTATTATATAAGGGGACCTTCACTGTGTCACTACTAGACAGAGGCACAGTATTCTAGATTTATTCTGTACATTTTTGTACCATTTCATGGGGTGGCAAAAGCCACATCACTATGGCCAGGCTTACAAATGCCCCAGGGCAGATAGCCTAGTTCTATACTATGAAACTATGAAACTAATGTTGCCAAATGGGGACGAGTATTTGCCAGTGCCAGGGACCTATGCAAATGGTTGGAGGGATTATGTACCTTACAGATACAAGATGCAGGGTTTGATTCTCACATGGGGTAATTGGCTAGGCTTAAAATGGTGCACAAGGGCAGGTAGCCTAGTACTAATCTGTGATCCTATGATCTATTTGTCTGCCATAAAAGCCCATCAGCTCTGACTCAATAAGCTACTGGCTGGCTGGTACCCAGCTTGGGTTACCTGTGGTAGCTCTGCTGAGTGAAGGCTGGGTGTGAATCAGTCAACCTGCCAAGCATGAACTAAGAATTGCTAGATTGACTGACAGTATGGAGTTTGAAGTGGATGGCATGATGGTAAGGAGGAGGCTGGATATCCTGTGTATCCAAGAGATAAGATAAAAGGGCAGTACAGCCACTTGACTTGGGATTCAGAGTCTACTCCTCAGGAGGAGAAGGACAGGCTAGAGTGAAAGGCTTCAGAAGGCAGTGTGGAATGTCATTAAAAATAGTGACATACTCCTGAGAATCAGGTTCCATCCTAATGATAGGGCAGCATTCATAATTTCAATGCATGCCTACAACAGGGTTGTGCTAGTGAGGAAAAGAGTACACTCAGACAGCAGCTGCAGAACCTACTGGATAAAGCAGGACAACAGGAATCGGTTTTGAAAATGGGTGATCTGAATGCACATATACGGGGAGACAGAACAGGATATGAGGACTGCCTGGGTCCACATACCTGGGGCAACAGGAATAAAGAAGTAGAGTCTATTCTAGACTTCTGTCTGGAAAATGGCTTGATGGTAGCCAACACATGGTTCAGAAAGAGACAGTCACAAGGTCACATACAAGAGTAGTCAATGTGCAACTAAGGTGCAGACTTTCTCCTGGTCAGGAAAGGGCAAAGTCATCCCAGTGAAACAGTAGATCCGCAGCATATACAACTGATTGCCACAATCATCTGTAAGCAGTGGTCAAAGAAGGCTTTAAGGTGAACAAAGACTAGGCTGAGGACCTAGAAACTGACCGGAGAGAAAGCACAAGTGTTCATGGAAATATTCAGGACTCTAGCACCTCAGGAAGAAGAGAAAATAGGTGGAGTTGAAGAAGAATGGCAGCACCTCAAAACAGCATGTGTTAGGACTACAGAACAGATATGTAGCCAAGCCAGGTATGGAATTAAGGTACATAAGAAAAACTAGTGGTGGAATGCAGAAGCCCAGGAAGTCATCAAAAGAAAGAAGAAGTGCAGGAAGAAGTGAAAGATAGAAAAGATGGACCAGGAAAGAGAGGAATAGTGGTTGGTTAACAAAGAGGCTAGGAAAGGACTTGCCATAGCAAAGAACAAGACATCAGAAGTACTCTACCAGCTCCAGGAAAGAGCCTCAATACATGGCAAAAATGAACTATGTCAGCTTGCGAGGAAAAGACATAAAGGGAAAGAAGATTGTCAGAAATCCTTGATAAGGGATGCCATCAGTAACCTGTTCACATGTCAACAGGACATTAAAGGCAGGTGGAAAGAGCACTTCCAGCAGCTTATGAATGAAGAAAATCCCACAGAAGCTATATTTCCCCAGCCAGACCCTACAGTGAGAGAAGAGGAAGAGCCCACCATAGAAGAAGAACAGCACTAAGGAAAATTAAGTCAGAGAACCCAGCAGGTTCAGATGACATCATAGCAGGTATGATAAAGATGTTGGGTGAGATGGGGAGAAATGGCTGTTGAGGGTATCATGGCAGTATGGAGAGAAAGGAATATCCCACATGACTGGACAATAAGCATACTAGTGCCAGTGAACAAAAAAAAAGGAGACATTCACATCTGTGGGCAGTACAGAGGTGTCAAACTCTTGTCACACTGCATAAAAATTCCGAACAGAGTGATTGATAAACAAATATGCAGAGCTGTAGAAAGTAAGATAGGAGATGAACAGTTTGGATTTCGATCAGGATGCAGCACAACTAACCTAATGTTTGCAGTGAGACAGACACTTGAGAAGAAGCTATACACAAGGAAAGATTCCAACTGGCCATTCCTAGACTTGGAGAAAGCTTACGACAAGGTCCCAAAAAAGCTGGTTTGGGCAGTCCTGTGTGGTTCTAAGTCCCAGAAACATTGGTACAATTAGTGCAAGCTATGTACAAAGATCCAGTGACCCAGTTGTGAATAGTGTACAGTCTCACAGGGGGGTTCCCAGTAAGAGTGAGGGTTTATTAGGGTTTAGCTCTGAGCCCACTGCCGTTCATATTGATGATGGATAACATTAGCAAACAGGTCAGAGGGGACAGATTAACAAAGTTGCTGTATGCAGACAATGTGGCATTACAGGCAGACTCTGAGCAAGAACTTCAGCACAGGATAAGGGAATGGAATGCAAAACTGAAGGCACATGGGATGAAACTAGGTACAGATAAAACAGTTATAATGGTAACAAATGGGGGCAATAAGAAGAAGCTGAGAATTGAGATAGAAGGGAAAATAATGGAACAGGTTAACAGCTTCAAGTATCTGGGAAGGGTGGTTGAGGAGAAGGGAAGTCTGAATGAGGTGGTCAAAGCATGAATCAGAGGGGCTGCAACCAATTGGCATAGAGTGTCAGGTGTAGTATATGACAGAAGAATGCCAAAGAAGCTGAAATGTAAGGTGTATTAAACTGTGGTGCTACCAGTCCTACTCTATCGTACAGAAACCTGGGCAGTAAAGGCAGATCTGATGAGAAGGCTAGAGGTGATGAAGATAAAGTGCATGAGATGAGAGGTAGGATACACACTGTTGGACAGATGAAAAAATGAAGGCATCATTGCAGAAGCCAAAGTAGCTCTGGTTGCAGAAAATGTCAAAGAGAACAGATTGCTATGGTTTAGGTACATGTACAGAAAAGCAGAAGACAGTTTGGTGAAGAAGATTTGAGACAGGCGGGAAGAAGTCAAGAGGAAACAAGGCTGTCCAACAAAGAGGTGGATGGATTGTTTGAGAGAAGACTTGTGACACTCAGGAATGAGTGTTGAAAAAGGTAGGAGAGTGGCATTAAATAGTAAGAGATGGTAACAGTAGACACAACATCCCGACGCCATGAAGAAATGGGAAAAATGGGGTTGATCATGACAAGGAAGTCTGAAACTCAAGTCTGTCATTATTTAGTGACTTGAAGTGTTTTGTGCTTCGAGTTGTTCTCAAGGCTTTTTTCCCATCAAGTTACCCTCAGGACTTTGTTCCCCCACTGATTTTTATTTTTCTCCCACTACTTTTTGCTATGTCTAGAATTTGTGAACAAAGAAGCTGAGAGGTTTACAGGGATCAATATCTCTCAATCGTACCTGATAACGTCATTGATTTTTACTCGCAATTTTTTGCCCTGCCCTAATTTTCTGGTAGATCACTGAAGATTACAGATAAAGCATTAATATTAGACATTAGAGTTTCATGCTTCTTATTGTAGAGAAAATGCATGTTGATGTAAAAACTTTTTTAAGTGAAATAGAGTAATAGTTAAACATTATCTCTGATTGTGTGCCCCCCATTGTTTTTGCTACATCCAGAATGCTTGAGGAAAGAGGTTAAGAGGTATGTGGAGACCCCCTTATGTCATTTAAGCTAAAACTAAAATAATAGAAAAACATTTGTAGTCTGCTTCTGTTAGTGCTTACTATTATTTCTGCCCACAGTTATATCAAGCATTCTAACACATTACAAAAAAAATGTACCTGTAAAATATCTTTGCAGTACCTGACAGTCTCTAGTCGAATGACTAGACATTGCTGAAAACTCACCACAGGTGTTTAGACTGTATGGTTCTTAGAAGTCTATAATAGTAATATGTTAACTACATTCTGTTACTATGATCTGAAATTAAATTACTGGCTACTGCACATATTTATAGATCTTTCACAGAGTATACAGGACAGAGTTAGTCCTTGTCAATACCCACATTCATAGGGCACTTCCTGTCCCCAGGATGGACAAAGGAGTCAGGATGTGGATGATTTTATGGGTGCCCATCTAGTTGTCAAAGTTTTCCTTAAAGCAAGCCAGGGTATTACCCTGTTTTTATGTAACATATTCCAGAAATGAAGGAAACATTGCATAAGTTTGCCCACAAGCATATCTTATTTGTTTGATGATGAGGATTGGAACCATTTGTTTTGTGGGCACTTAAGAGCTCAAGGAAGGTTTACAGAATCTGACAGTCACTAGTTGAATGACTAGACATCACTAGAAACTCAAACAACCCATCCACCAACACAGACTGGTAGATATGAATCATAGCACAAGAATCTATGTGAGACAGATACTGCTATCCATTCTGTTTGATATCTAGTTGTTGGATGTCCAAACTACTAAATGGACGGAACACTAACTGAATTTGCTAGTGACCACAAGTTGGTATTATTATGCACTTAACAGCTGATTCCAGCAAGGGCTAAATCATGCAAATCAATGCTGTATTAGAAAATGGACATAGATTAAATGCAAAGGTGTAGCATTGTCACCTTTGGTGAGAAAAAAAAAAAGCCAGCTGCTTGCATTATAGCTGGCACTACATTCTAGAATGACCTGGTCATCAGAGGTCTCAACACCTATAGATAACTTCTTATTTTTTGACTGCCATGTAGAGCACCAGAAATCAGGAAGTCCTTCTGTATAGCCTAGTTAATGTCAAGGTATTGCATGCAAGCTAAAACACATTATCTCTCCTTTTACTCTGCCCTGATCAAACTAATCATAGAATACATTGTCTGTTTTGCAAGCAGTATGTTACTTGAGGAATGCCTTTAGTCATCTTTTTTGCTTTCTGAGGTATCTGTCTTACAACATAAGTTTCTGTGTTTAGAAAGTTATGCTTATTTGGAATACTAGTATAGAGAATACTGTGAAAGGTTTTGGCTAGACCAAGGTAAATTGTATGAACCGCATAGCTCTATGGCTTCAGTGACTTTCTTAACGAAGTTTACTAAGTCAAATACCTATGATCTCATTTTTGATAAAAAAAAAAGCATGTTGTTGTGGGTCTAGAGCATTATTTTTTATATCACAGCTTGTGTGATCAGATATAAATGAATACATTGCATGGCTTTACAAACTGCACTTATTAAGTTGATGGGTCTATAGCTTCTGGGATCTGAGGTGTGGCCCCCTGATAGAGGGGCATAAAGATACCCATTTTAATGGCTCAGGAACATACCTTTTGGCTATGCTTAAGATGACCAGTTTTAGGAATTGAAGGATTTATAATTGTCATTGACTACACAAGCCAATTTTATTTTGTGTTCCACTATGGTCTCACTTATGGTAACTTTAAGTGAGCTTTTCCACAGAATATTTAATACAGGTAAAATCTGGTTTATTATAGGCCTTAATTGGCTTGTTTTTATTACATAGCTTATTAATGTTGCATTCCATCAAGGTGGTTTATTTTTATGTCCCCAGAATTCTCAGTGATGATTTCAACAGCTTGGTTTACGTCACTTCTTACACTGAAGTAAAATTTAATGACATAAGTAAGACCTGAGGCCACACGGGGCTGGAAACTTTGCAACTGAATTTTGAGAGCTCATCCTATGGCTTGAATAGCTTAGTCTTTTTAAATTCCATGAATTCAGAGGTGATTATCATGGGGGGGGGGGTAGAAGCATTAATATTTTTACTCTGGTCATGACTAGAGTGTTAGAGTATACTGCATGTGCCAGAGTAACTTGCCTGAGTGTATTGGATGAATGTTACTTTGTTGACAATTTTCCATGCTCTGGCATGGAGGCTTACTAGTCCTACATGTTGCTGTTTATGTAAATGGTCCTGAGGGACCAGATATCATGATGTAGCACATAGGCTTGGTGCTGCACACTGGCACTGGTGTGTTTAAACCATCAATGGATATCTATGAGAGTGGTTACCATAATATGACACAGAGGCTTGCTGCAGTACTGCCTTGTATATGATAACGTCTGGCTGCTCTACAGAGACTTGTTGTAGCATGGCACTGTAACTAGGATACAGTCTATGTCATATGGCTAAAGAGATAATGTATTGCAGTGCCAGCTCATACATTTTATAGGGGGTACAGTATGGTTGGAACAGTGTAATTCAGTGGTCTGGCATAACTTATACCTTTCAAAGGGTAGACTGTACAGTATGTCTCTTACGTGTACAATTTGTAAATTCTTGGGTACACCCCTGGTTCATGCCTGATATTTTTGGCATGTCCGTCATAACATTTTTGTTTATATGATAAGTCACTGAAGATAACAGTTAGTCGGTAATGCCAGTCATTTGAGTTTTATACTTTTTATTGTTCAAACAATGCATGCTGATGTGAAACCTTTATTCTATTAAAGTGAATTAGAATAATATTTAAAAATTTTCTCTGATTATAGGCCATTGTCCACCCATTATTTTTGGCTTTTGTCCAGAATTATTGAGCAAAGAAGTTGAGAGGTACAAGAGAAGATGACTCTGAGACAACAGTACTATAGCTTGCCTTATTACAAGTGTGTGCCTCTTAACGTCCTTCTGCACATTGCCCAACTGTGTTTACTCCCATACTGTCTGTACAAGCAGACGTAAAGCGATCAGCCATTGTGCAGGCAGATGTTAAGTGAAGCCAATACAAAGTGTAGGGTTAACGTCCTCACCACTTCATGTTATATAAGATAAAAACTGTCCCAGGCGTTAAGTGGCATATACCTTTATTATTGTCTTACTCTTAAAACAGGTTAGAAAGTAAGTCTATTTTTTTAGTTGCTTCTATGGATCATACTGCTGTCTACTAGTGCCTGTTCCATTCATGAGCTGTGGGCTACAGCAGGTTTCATAAATGGGCTCATTAGGACTATGGCTGGCTGCAACTCATACCTTTCTTCTCTGGTACTCAGAGCTTTATACCTCAATGTCACTGGCAATAATACAGTCATCCTATTGTTATTGGTGTTTCAAACATAGTGACTGGTTCTCAGTGTATATGATTACTTATAGCAGATATTTGATTTAGTTTATCTACAAAAACACGCCGGTGATTTTGTAAGCTGGAACCTTGATGACCACTGGTCACCTTTAATATGGAATCTTCTTAAAGTATTACTTCAGTAGAAAATGTTGTAGAATCCTTGATCATTTTTCATTAGTTACCTTGCTTATGGATATAATAAATTAGACACTTTCTGATAGCTTGCTGATGAATATAATAAATACTTTGCTGTATGTTGCATCTAGTGATGTTTACTTTGGATATGAATATCAATTTTATTTAGCAGGAATGTGCTCTAAGTGACTTAGAGGTATAGCGATGGGAAAGAAAAGCATAGCTAGGATGGAGTAATGGTTGCAGCCGCCCAGGGTGCAATGTGTTGCACATTGTGTGATCCTCATGAAATATCCTTTACAGGACAGTACACCATGACGATGTTTGGACCTGGCGGTCCTCTTTAAGGGGGGAGGACCACCAGATGAGAGAAGGGACTGTTTTTTCTTTCTTCTTCTTTTACATATGGTGTAAGGGCATAGGGAATCAGTACATGAGGTGTATGGCTCAGGAAGATCACATGGGGATCCGTTTTGCTTTCCTAAAGTGTGAAGCTGTAGGGCAACAGAACTTGTAGTTTTGGGCTTTAGGACCTGGTAAGCAGTACCACATCAGAGAAGGGACCATTTCTTTAGTTTTTTGCTCCTTAACACGGAGTTGAAGGACACTAGATTGGGGAGTGGCAATTGGGGACAAACATTCTAGCTAAGGCTCTGATGAGGCACCTCTATTTATCCCTGCTTGTGCAGATATCTTTATGAGGTATTGGGAAATGAACATAAACTGTGATAAACTGAATGTTTTCTACCATGTATGGACTTCTGGTGTCATTGTCACCCTGCTGAAGAGAGACTTTCGTTTACCCCAACTTGTGTCAATCTGTTTAGGAGCTACTGGAACAGGAAGATGAGTTGTGGTAAACAAAGCATTTTTCTGCCATGTTTGGATTTCTGGAGGCATTATCACCCCGCTGAAGAGTAGTTGAAAACAAAGATGAGCTGAGATAAACAGAGCATTTTCTGCCTTGTATGGACTTCTGCTGTCATTGTCACCCTGCTGAAGAGACACATTTGTTTACCCCAACTTGTGTCAGTCTCTTAAGGAGCTACTGGAACAGGAAGATGAGTTGCAGTAAACAAAGTATTTTTCTACCATGTATGGACTTCCGGTGGTATCGCTATGCTGCTGGCTCTGAGTTTGATTATTATTCCTCACACTGCATTACTCGAAACAGCTAAATGTAACACCAGCGCTTTGCAGTCACTTGAGGAATGTGGCCAAAACTTATCATATTTATAAATGAGTAAACACAAGGAAGATATGTGGTTACCATGTAGAGGTGACGTTCATTGTTTATTGCATTTTGTAACTATTTACAGATGCTATGGCTTAGGATTCACAATACATTTTCTTAAAAAACAGACAATTTTTGACATGTTACTTATAAAAAAAGCAAGTAATGGTGTACACGTTGCTATTCATAGAAAATTGCAGACCCACAATGACTGCTTTGTTGTCTACAGATAGTCATCTTCCTTTTCATAAAAACAAAATTTCAGTTCATGCAGATTAAGAGAATGTGTCCCAGACCTGAGAAAGGCAAAGTACTGACAGAAGTATGAAGAATGATTCTAGGCTACAGTGGCTGACAGCAACAGCATGCTTTTGGTGTCTCAGGAAATGATAAAAATATGTCTAGAGGAGCAACTTTTAATATATAAATCAGATGTAAGATGATACTTGTTTAACATGATCACGTCTCTCTTTAGTTCCTCTTCACCTTCACCATCCTTACATTAAGCTACAATGTCATACCATGTGCAAACTGGGTTTATTTTATTATCTGTAAGACATAACTCTCCCCTCTTTTAGCAGAGTTAATTTATAATGCCAGAATCTTACTCACAATACTGAAATATTAGTTCATATTGTTACCCGTTTCTGACAGATCCTTTATGTAATCCAAATCACAACCTCATAAAGAGTATTGAATGTTTGTTGGATATAACAAATAAGAGACTTGGCTGGAATATTTGAACATCAGTATGGATTTACTCACAATTTGTTTTGTCAACATGCAAGTAATTGCTACTATAAAATCAATCCATACAGAAAATTGCATTCCTTAGTAATATTATTGAAAGTAACACATTTTTCTTTTACAGGGAGGAAGGCCTCCCCCATTGCCTCCAACCCCCTCCCCCTCCATTTTCTGCATTTCCTAACAATTAGGACATATTAACTCTGAAAAAAAGAAAAAAGTATAACAAAAAATCAACTTGCATTTCCTTCATCTAGCAAAGCATTGAATGTTTGACAAAACCAGCCCCAACACACTAAATGTAATCTTTCTGCTTTGGCATTTTGTGAAATGTTTTAACACTACAATTAATTGTAATTTCTCCACCAGCAATCATTTTCCCCTTCTGTGGCTTTTGGGGAAGCTAGCATTTGTACAAATGCATGATAATCCAGGGAAGTAAATAATCTCAAATGGTTTTGGCCTTTAAATCTTAACTCATTCAAACCCAAGTTTGAAATATTTATTTATTTTTATTTTATTTTATTTTAATTTCACATTTGTTTACCAGGATAGTCAGTCTGGATGGATAGCCCATTTTCAGTGAGGCCCAGGGAGAAAAGCTCCACAAAAGCAAAAATACAGTACAGTACAAGCTCCACAAAACTGAAAAATACATGCATATTTTGTTTGCCTCAAGAATGAAATAAAATTGCACATTATAGCCTTTTTTAATGTTGTTAATAAAAATATATTCTTCACACACACACACACACACACACACACACACACAATATATATATATATATATATATATATATATATATATATATATATATATATATATATGGGTCCCTATGAGTTGATCGACAACTCAAAACAGCGACAGTGACTTCACCGACAAGTCACATCGCCGACATCGCAAAACACGGAGGTTTACCGAGTAACGGATGCAAATTCGCTACTCATGCCTACCATGGTTTGTTAAGTGTGGCAGTGTCATGCAACCATGGTAGGCATGAGTACCAGATTTGCATCCGTTACTCGGTAAACCTCTGTGTTTTGCGATGTCGGCGATGTGACTTGTCGGTGAAGTCACTGTCGCTGTTTTGAGTTGTCGATCAACTCATAGGGACCCATATACATATATATATATATATATATATATATATATATATATATATATATATATATGTTTATCCTGATTTTTATATTTGTTATTGATAGGGCAGTTGTTATGATAACATGATAGTTCTAGGTGCTTAAAGACGACTGTGTCACAAACAGGGCCTGACGCATCTTGTAGCTCGCACAAGTTGCCACTCACATTAAAATCAAATATGTGTCCAGGCAATGTGCGGCAGCCATGTGGTAAGAGTAATGTTGCTGATCCTTGCCGAAATACATATTCGAGTCTGTGTAAAGTAAGTCTGACAGTGATAAGGAGGGAAGGAGTGGGAGAGGAAGTTAGTATAGTCTAGGTTTTCATAAACTGATCGGGAGAGGGATTTATGTTTAGGGAGAATGGAATTTTTGGGTTAGGGAGCAGCAGTAACGTTTATGGCTATGGAGCAGGAGGGCAGTTTTAGCTTAAGGAGTGATTAGGCACTTTAGGTTCAGGAGGGAAAATTTAGGTTTAGGTTGAGGGAGAGAGGGTAATTTATGATTAGGGAATGGGCAGGAAATATTAGGTTTGAGGAGTGTTTGAGGACTTTAGGTTTAGGGAGTGTGAATAGAATTTTACGTTAATGTAGTGATTGGGGACTTTAAGTTTAGAGAGGAGAAATAGAGTTTAAGATTTAGTTAGTGATTGGGGATGTACAGTTTAAAGGAGAAATAGATATTTAGGTTTAAGTAGTGATTGGGGGGATGTTAGGTTAAGGAAAGGGGGTGGAATTTTAGGTTTAGGGATTGAGGATTCCTATTAGGGTTAGGGGACCTTGTGGGAGTTTTAGCATTGGAGCTCGGGCTCTACTAGGGCCACACACTTTAGTGGATCAGGTAATGGGAGGGTTTGGTAACTAAGTAAGATTAGAATAACTGGAGTTAGGGCACTTGCTGTTTAACTCAAGTGCTAGTGAAGAATGTGTGTTGCCAGGCCATGCCAACACTTAAAGTTCTAAATGGAATTGACTTCGATAATTTTATATATGGTACATTACACTTGACACTTGTGATCTTCACACTACACAGTCTTTTTTGTCAGACTTTTCCTCAAGATAATTCTCATGCCCTCTACTTAGAATCTAAATACTGTGCTGCCAGTTCAGAAGAAAATGCTTGCATCTACATACTTACACACAGATGCACACAAGTGCCAATAAGCACAAGCACACAAAAATACATGGGCACAGACCAGACACACACGCACACACACACACACACACACACACACACACACACACACACACACACACACACACACACACACACACACATGCACAAACACATGCCCGCACACACACCCACTCACACAGTTAGAAGAGTTTTCATCAATTCAACCTGGGGATGGCCTGTGCAGCCATCCTTGAAAAGACAATAAACACAACTGAAGCAAAGCAGCTCCCCTGCAGGACTGTGGTACATTGACTTCTCTGGTTAAAATCATATATGGTCTTCATGATTACTCACCTGGTATCTGTCTATGAACTTGTGAGCTCTAGATATCTGGCTGTGGCCATCTCCATTCAAGATAGCAGACATCCTTCTCTATCTGAAAAATACTCCCTAACCCTGCCACTTCTTAATTACTTTATTTAGTCAGACAGTACTAATGTAACTTAATTTCCACAATGGTGGTTCATTGGTACTTCTGATGCTGTCCTAACAACTACTCACGTCTGGGGAAATCAGTATCAGTCAGAAAAAAAAAGACAACCAAACGGGGCAGGTCAAAATCTTTGCATCCTGTTTTCTAAATAATTGCTTCTCCTTCACAGTATGACTGGTAGTTGTTTTGTTTTCCAGTAGTAGAAAGCTTAGGTTCATAGATTGGTACTAGGCTAACTGCCCTTTGTGAGTCATTTTAAGGCTAGCCAATTATCCCTTGTGAGACTCAAACCCTGCACCTTGTGTTTGCAAGGCAAACACCTTAACCATTAGGCCACCCTCCCAACCAAAATCTTTGGAGATGCCAGAGATTGATCCCAGGGCCTCATACATGCAAAGCATGCACTCTACCACTGAGCTACATCCTCTGTTATAAAGCTGTACCTTTTATTAATATAAATAGCAAGTAACTGACAATTCAATATCTGTTATTACACCTAGTTGGAAATGTTGGTCATCAGCTGTACTATACTCACTACTTTGGCTATAGAGGCAGAAACTAATAAAAAGGTTTGGTACTTTTGCGTTGATGGGCAACACTTAAAATGTGCTGTCCTACTTATTGTTTTCTGGTTTTAAGTTTCTGTTCATCCTCACAGTACTATTGATTTTGTCACATGTGTCTGTCAACATGCACACACTGACAATGGGGGCAAAGGAGTTTGACAAATACAAACGTGTTGAAAAGGGTAAATGAAGATGGGGATAGACCGTAAAATGCCCAGATGGTAAAATGTGCACATCGTCTGAAAAGAAGGGACATGTTACACTCAGTAAGTGGCTCAGACTGGAGATTATAGCACCTGCATGGTTTCAGCCTGAGATGTGCCATTCTTTTAACAGGAAGTGGCTTACTTATAAACTGGAGACAGGACATGATTGAAATACTTTCCAAGCTACACAGTTGTGATTTTATGACACATGACAGTAAAGCAGAACTTTTTTCATTCAGTACTTTGGTTTGTGTACTTTTACAGAGAGATAGAGAGAGAGAAAACAGGCTGAGTACATGCAGAGAAACCTAACAGTGGCATAAAATAAAAACTTGTAAGTTATGATTTTAAACAGATACTATCATTCTTATAAAATCATGCAGTTACACTTAGGTTCATACGTGAGTACTAGGCTAATGGCCCTGGAGCCACTACAAGCCTAGCCCAAGAATGTTCCCAGTCATCCTGCTACTGGACGTTAATTCCTTGTGGCCCTATCGAGCAAGGCTGTTGAAGTGATCCCTGGGGTGAATTTTCTATTACCCATCCACTCGTCAAGATTTTTCTTGAAGAGGGCTAGTGAGGTGCTCTGCTTGATGTGAATGGGGAGTTTATTCCAGAGTATGAAAAGTCTCTGGGTTAGGAACCTGTCCCTCTAGCAGGTTCTGTTTATTGTGGTGATGAGGTTGAGGTCTTTGGAGCATGTGGCGCTGAGGGATTGAAACTTTTTCAGATGACGCATGTCTAGCAAGACTGCATCAGACATGGCTTTGTATGTCAAGCAGAGATTGCCTCTGAGTAGACGATATGAGATGAAGTAAAGCTGGAGTTTTCTGAGTCTTTCTGTATAGGGCATGGGTTTGACTCCTAAGACTCTCTTTGTGAGGAACTTTTGTAGCCTCTCTAGTTTTTGTAGGTGTCTAGTGAGGTACATGCCAAATGGGGCATTGTACTCTATAATGGGTCTAATGAGGGATGAGTAGAGAAGGATTATGACTTCTTTCTTCCTGGATGAGAAACCTTTTGTAATGAGGTGTGCCACATAAAAGGACTTTTTAACAACAGTGGCAACATGGTTGTCAAAGGAGAGGTTGCTATCTACCTGTGTTCCTAGATCTCTTATCACACCTTCAGAGTTATGTGGGCTACTGTTAATTTGGTAGTTCGTGGGCATTGTGTTTTTCCTGAAGGGAATGACAATGCACTTTTTAGCATTGAGCTTAAGACCTTGGTTCTGGCACCAGTCATTGGTCTCTGTGAGGCCTTTTTGTAGAATGTCAGTATCAGCTTGAGAATCAATAATATCTCCCAGTTTACAGTCATCCGTGAATTAGGTTAATCAGAGTCCCTTTGTGCTGGCTTGAACTTCAGAGAAGTAGATGCCAAACAGGAGAGGACCCAGTACCGATCCCTGTGGGACTCCACTTGTAACTGCCCAGTAGTCAGATTTGGTATCCGCTACCTTCACTGTGTGGGCTCTGTCAGTGAGCCAGTTGGCCACCCATCTTATGACGTAGGGGTTTGTGACTAGGTTAGTGAGTCTATCAATGATTCCTGAGTGGGGGATGGTGTTAGAGGCCTTGGCCATATCAAGGTAAGCTGTATGGATTACTTTGCCTTCATCCACCACTCTGGTGACAGATTTGAAGAAGTCTATCAGGTTGAGAAGACATGATCTGTCCTTCACAAACCCAAACTGTGTGGGGTCCAGTGTTTGAAGATTCCCTAGACCCCTATTAATAAGGTCCATAATGATGTGCACAGTAACCTTACAGATCAGGCTCGTCAAGCTGATGGGGCGGTAGTTACCAAGGTCTGTAGTCGCTCCCCCTTTGTGGAGTAGAATGACTGTTGCGGTGTGCCATTTGGTGGGAACAAAGCCTGAAGTGAGGCTGTAGTTGAACAGGGCACTCAGGTTTGGTGCCAGTTCCCTTTGTAATTCATGTAGGACACAGCCAGGTTATATGATCAGGTCCCATAGAGGCTGTATTCTTTGCTTTGGACAGTGCAGTTGCTGCCTGTGCAGCCGTGATATTAGGGATTTGGCATTCCTCAGGTATTGGGATGGGCCCTTTAGGGAGTGAACGGGGGGTAAAGTTTGCACTAAACCTGTTGGCCAAGATATTGGCAATATCAGCTGGTTCAGTATAAGTGGTCCCATTGTGCAGTAGCTCAGAACACATCTGTGTATTGTTATACAGATTCTTGACATAACTAAAGAATGCCTTGTGGTTATCTTTAGTATCTGTAGCAATTTTGTTTTCGTAACTAGCTTTGGAGGATTTGATGAGGGATCTCGGATTTTTGCTGAGATTTACAAGGGAATTTTTCCAGTCTTAGGACTTTACCCTTTTTTGTAACAGTTTTTTTCCTTCTGTTAATGGCAGGGGACCACCAGATTGGCTTCCTTTTTTTGGAGGACAGCATCTTGGTTCTGTTTGATATGGCCCAATCTATGTACTTGTGTAAATGCTCATACAGTGCCTTGGTGTATGATTCAGCAGCCATACACCCATTCCCCATTTGCATGGATGACGTGAAGTTTGCCACTTCTGTCTTTAGAAGCTCAGAAATGGCTTTGGAGAAGTTCTTCACTGTGGTTTCCTTCATGGGGGGGTGAAGATGGGACTTGGATATCGATGGTGATTAACTTGTGGTCATCCCCCATGTTTGTAATGACCAGGTCAAGAATGTTTCTACCTCTAGTGGGTGTGAGAATGAGTTGGTTCAGGGTGTTGGAATTAATGAATTCCAGAAAACGTTAGGCAAATGAGTTGAAATGGGAGTAATTGTTCCAGCTAATGGAGGGGTAGTTAAAGTCTCCCAGCATAAGGGAATTAGGTTGAACCTTAATGTTTTCCAGAGTGTTCAGAAATGCAAAGTGGGAGTCTTAGGACATTTCTGTAAACACGTCCTGAACGTTATGGTTTACGTTAGTATAACTTTGAAATATGTACTTACAGGAAAGGAAGATCATAAGCTGAGCAATAATGGCCATGAAAAGGAAGTAGTGTAAAACACATGCTTATTTGTGCTGTGCTCCGACAGAAATGTTAAAAGTCAGTTCAACAAAAATGTGTTTCTGGATAGAAAATCCATAATACTGTGAGGACGAACAGAAACTTAAAACCACAAAAAGAATAAGTAGCAATGAGTTCACATTGACCGCACATTTTGAGTGTTGCCTCGTTAACGGAAAAGTACCAAAGGTTTCATTCAAGACAGGCTGTGGGATGTGAGCTGAGGATTATTATTACCTATGGGACAGAATGAGCTGAGGATTATTATTACCTATGGGACAGAATGAGCTGAGGATTATTATTACCTATGGGACAGAATGAGCTGAGGATTATTATTACCTATGGGACAGAATGAGCTGAGGATTATTATTACCTATGGGACAGAATGAGCTGAGGATTATTATTACCTATGGGACAGAATGAGCTGAGGATTATTATTACCTATGGGACAGAATGAGCTGAGGATTATTATTACCTATGGGACAGAATGAGCTGAGGATTATTATTACCTATGGGACAGAATGAGCTGAGGATTATTATTACCTATGGGACAGAATGAGCTGAGGATTATTATTACCTATGGGACAGAATGAGCTGAGGATTATTATTACCTATGGGACAGAATGAGCTGAGGATTATTATTACCTATGGGACAGAATGAGCTGAGGATTATTATTACCTATGGGACAGAATGAGCTGAGGATTATTATTACCTATGGGACAGAATGAGCTGAGGATTATTATTACCTATGGGACAGAATGAGCTGAGGATTATTATTACCTATGGGACAGAATGAGCTGAGGATTATTATTACCTATGGGACAGAATGAGCTGAGGATTATTATTACCTATGGGACAGAATGAGCTGAGGATTATTATTACCTATGGGACAGAATGAGCTGAGGATTATTATTACCTATGGGACAGAATGAGCTGAGGATTATTATTACCTATGGGACAGAATGAGCTGAGGATTATTATTACCTATGGGACAGAATGAGCTGAGGATTATTATTACCTATGGGACAGAATGAGCTGAGGATTATTATTACCTATGGGACAGAATGAGCTGAGGATTATTATTACCTATGGGACAGAATGAGCTGAGGATTATTATTACCTATGGGACAGAATGAGCTGAGGATTATTATTACCTATGGGACAGAATGAGCTGAGGATTATTATTACCTATGGGACAGAATGAGCTGAGGATTATTATTACCTATGGGACAGAATGAGCTGAGGATTATTATTACCTATGGGACAGAATGAGCTGAGGATTATTATTACCTATGGGACAGAATGAGCTGAGGATTATTATTACCTATGGGACAGAATGAGCTGAGGATTATTATTACCTATGGGACAGAATGAGCTGAGGATTATTATTACCTATGGGACAGAATGAGCTGAGGATTATTATTACCTATGGGACAGAATGAGCTGAGGATTATTATTACCTATGGGACAGAATGAGCTGAGGATTATTATTACCTATGGGACAGAATGAGCTGAGGATTATTATTACCTATGGGACAGAATGAGCTGAGGATTATTATTACCTATGGGACAGAATGAGCTGAGGATTATTATTACCTATGGGACAGAATGAGCTGAGGATTATTATTACCTATGGGACAGAATGAGCTGAGGATTATTATTACCTATGGGACAGAATGAGCTGAGGATTATTATTACCTATGGGACAGAATGAGCTGAGGATTATTATTACCTATGGGACAGAATGAGCTGAGGATTATTATTACCTATGGGACAGAATGAGCTGAGGATTATTATTACCTATGGGACAGAATGAGCTGAGGATTATTATTACCTATGGGACAGAATGAGCTGAGGATTATTATTACCTATGGGACAGAATGAGCTGAGGATTATTATTACCTATGGGACAGAATGAGCTGAGGATTATTATTACCTATGGGACAGAATGAGCTGAGGATTATTATTACCTATGGGACAGAATGAGCTGAGGATTATTATTACCTATGGGACAGAATGAGCTGAGGATTATTATTACCTATGGGACAGAATGAGCTGAGGATTATTATTACCTATGGGACAGAATGAGCTGAGGATTATTATTACCTATGGGACAGAATGAGCTGAGGATTATTATTACCTATGGGACAGAATGAGCTGAGGATTATTATTACCTATGGGACAGAATGAGCTGAGGATTATTATTACCTATGGGACAGAATGAGCTGAGGATTATTATTACCTATGGGACAGAATGAGCTGAGGATTATTATTACCTATGGGACAGAATGAGCTGAGGATTATTATTACCTATGGGACAGAATGAGCTGAGGATTATTATTACCTATGGGACAGAATGAGCTGAGGATTATTATTACCTATGGGACAGAATGAGCTGAGGATTATTATTACCTATGGGACAGAATGAGCTGAGGATTATTATTACCTATGGGACAGAATGAGCTGAGGATTATTATTACCTATGGGACAGAATGAGCTGAGGATTATTATTACCTATGGGACAGAATGAGCTGAGGATTATTATTACCTATGGGACAGAATGAGCTGAGGATTATTATTACCTATGGGACAGAATGAGCTGAGGATTATTATTACCTATGGGACAGAATGAGCTGAGGATTATTATTACCTATGGGACAGAATGAGCTGAGGATTATTATTACCTATGGGACAGAATGAGCTGAGGATTATTATTACCTATGGGACAGAATGAGCTGAGGATTATTATTACCTATGGGACAGAATGAGCTGAGGATTATTATTACCTATGGGACAGAATGAGCTGAGGATTATTATTACCTATGGGACAGAATGAGCTGAGGATTATTATTACCTATGGGACAGAATGAGCTGAGGATTATTATTATTTATGGGACAGAAGATTATTGGTGCTGCGGTAGCGTTGTCGCCTCACAGTAAGATGCTGACCGATTCTACTCTCAGCTAGAGCATCTTCTGTGTGGAGACATGCGTGAATGGGCATACCTTTGTTGAAGGTTGTGTGTCAGGGCCGGCAACTCGGCACATAAAAATCTACTGCCAATCATTAGCGGACTGGAGTTCTGCTATGCCGACCCCTAACCGGGAAAAGCCAAAAGTCATAACAACAACAACAACAACATGGGACAGATGATTATTTAAACTCACAGTGCATGTGTAGGTGTGATAAATCACAAAAATGAGACTCACTGGTACAAAGGTGTGGCTACAAATTTCAGATATGTGCACCATTACAGATAAGTTGTGAAACTATATGGAACAATTTTACATAACTATTTTTGGCTCCACAATATTTTTTCATAGCAAAATCATATCATCATTTGTCAAAATTGTATTCTACATGAAAATGAAGTACTACATGTATCACTTTCCTTAGATGGTGTTTGCATTAGACATTAGTGTGATAAAATATAAAAGCACATTTTGTAAATCAGTAAAGTGCAGAGACCTGCGCATTGCACAAATATTGCTACATTTCCTGGGATTTATAAGCCCCACCCTCCTTTTGAACGTATGCCTCACTCCACAACTGAGAGTGCAATAATAGCTGTACATACGATAAGTGCCCTCATATACCTTATTACTTGCAAATACCTATAAGAAGTTATAAGGCTGAATTGTTAAAGCATGATTTACTGGCTTGTATCTCAGCATGAATTTCTGAATGTGCTTTACATATGAAACAGCCAGAAAAACCCTCTGAGACTGGCAGTTACAAAACTTTACTTTTCTTTGACATGCATTCCTGAAATTAGCTATTTAAGAGAGAGAAGGTACTCCCTGCATGGGAGTTAGGATGTAGGTTACTCTGTGAACAAAGTATGGGGTATTTATAACCAATGTATGTGACTGTATATAGCTGTTATATTTGGTGATTATCGCATGTGATCCAAGCATTCCATCAATTGATAAAACTGACTATCTGTAATGTTGTACTGGGTATACATGGCCACCCTCCACAATCGGTGGCATACATGATCATGTTGGAAATTTACATGACAATCCCTGGAAAAACCTACACTACAATAATTAGTAAAAGACCTTTAGTAAAACTTAACTGGGAAATAAAAGTATACTTATCTATATCTTGCGGTGCACATGTAGGCATTCCAGTGAAATAGAGGGATAAAGTCATGACTGCAGCCCAGCTTACTATGGTTCTGTTAGCAGCTCAGGTGACTGGTGGAGCAGCAGGGGTGGGATGGGTGGCTATGGGGGCATTCCCTGTGACTATTCATGGTGGAAACTGGGGATGTCATATTGAGGGGGCATAGTGCAATGAGGTGATAGAGTGGTGGGCATGGCTGAGCTCATGTGGAGATGGGGTGAAACACTCTATATTTTCATTGTACACCCGATCCTCAGATGCAACCATATCAGTACTCTGGGATGTGAGAGTAACGGGTACACCTGAGCTAAAAATGCCTTCAGCCGAAGATAACAGCCAGGACCCCCAGGATAACTTTAGGATCCACAACTGGCCCCACCTGCATCAGAGTAAGTCTAGCAAACAATTGAGAAGTTGGCAGATCCTGCATGGATGTGGATCCTGGGTAGGAAGACAGAAGGATGAAGCAGGAAGCTATAAGTGCTCTCTAACATCTATCTATAGTGACCAGTGTCTACAGGACAAAGCACAGGAAGCGGAGGAAAAATGATCAGTTTAGGATAAAGCTCTATGCACTAGACAGAATTATGGTTGGGTCTCACAGCTCACTCACAAGGTGAATTTCTTGGCGTCCATGTCTTGTACTCATATTAAATTGGTTATGATCAGACCTGATCATAATCGTCCCTATTATTAAAAGCTTCCCATGACGAACACAAGCAGTACAAAGGACACAAGTGTTTCTGAGCACTGGGTAACTGCCAGAACATTTAACACTGTCCCCATCACACCCCCACATCTTTACCAATTCTATGCATTGTTAGAAAAATAGAGAGTAACAGGATGTGCCTTAAGATGTCTAACCGATTTTGCTTCTCTTCATCTTGCACACTTAACACAATGTACTACCTTATGCAAACTAAAACATTTTCCATAGATTAAAATACTTCTTTTTTCTGATCTGAATGTACTACCACAAATTCCACTCACTGCCGTACAAAGCAAAATACTGACACTGCACTCTAGTCCAGCTCTGTATTACCACAACCTGTGTTTAAACAAGTCACATAAGCAAGCAGTACTTCAGGCAGAGGCTGCAAAAGATCCATGTGGATCAGCGCTCTATTCTGGTTAACAAGTGCAAATATGAAAATAAATACATACTTAGCACTACATTTACATGAATGTCTAACTTTAGAAAACATTCCTGATAAAAATATTGCTAAACAACATAAAGTTATATGTTTTTGCCAACTGATGCAGCTATAAAGCATTGACTTTCCAGAAACTAGACAGAAATCAAATCTCCATTTTTTTTGTGTATATATTTTAACAACTCTGTTAGTAAAGGCAACTTAATTTGTCTAACTTTCCCAATAAACAAATGTAAAATAAAATAAATACATTTTGATTAATTGTGGACAAATCTTTTGTCAGAAATACATCAGAACCAGAAGGTCAGTTTAAGATATTGTTATTTACAACTTTCTTCCACAAAATGGTATAGAAATCTGGAACTTCATTTTCAAAAGAAGCTCATCTGGCACCACAAATAACAAAATGCACTGTTTTCCATATTTGCCTTAAGGTTTCTGTCTATCTTGTTGTGCTAATTTAGCCATGGAAGTGCTTTGCCAGTCCTCTGACTATATGTCATGATACTTTTTACCAGTTATGTTACCCTAAATAGATCACTAAATTGCAAAACAGAAACCTTCTCCCACTTAAAAGCATCACTTTTCAACAGAGCACAGCTGCAATGTTCATTATTTTAAGTAACTATGCTTTGCTGAGAAAGATATAGTTTGTAGCTACCTTGGGTATTTTTTTTGCCCCCTCACATGATGTACTTTGTAGCTGATGACCTTGTCCTTTCCATTCCTGTTGTTTCCAACTTTAATGCCGCAGAATTACCCAACAGGTATTGACTTGTTAGACTTGGAAAGGGGGAAACAGAGAGGAACTTCTATCAGTATCATATATGCTATTGTATATGCAGGGAATTTTTTGGAATACCCTAATTGGGTGTTATTGCTGACATCATGTGCATCATTTCAGTCATAGATAATGTTACACCTAACACATCAATCAGCTTCAGACCTACCCTCTAATGCCGAATTTAATGGCCATTGCTATTATAATCACAGTATGTCCCATTAAATGGGGAGTGCCAAATGGCAGATGGAAGTCCCACTCCTCCCTCTTGATTGGTCAGTTTAATAAAATGCCACTCCTTTCCACCCTACCTTCCATGGCTCCTCCAGTGACTGATCTGCTAATTAATTTCAAGTCACTTAGTTTGTAGTCAGGGATCCATCCATCACTGCAACTTATAAGGTAACTTGGAATTTTGGAGAAATAATTGGCAGAAAATGAACCCACACCCTTAAATGTGCTAGCATGCATCAGCCTTCAGCCTTGCCTATTTGTTCACTAAATATTTATGTTTGGGAGTAAACCTAGCTGCTAGATAGCTATGTGTGTGTGTGTGTGTGTGTGTGTGTGTGTGTGTGTGTGTGTGTGTGTGTGTGTGTGTGTGTGTGTGTGTGTGAGTGTGCGTGTGTGCTTGTGTATGTCTGTGTGTGTGTGTGTGTGTGCTTTTGTGTGTGTGTGTGTGTGTGTGTGTGTGTGTGTGTGTGTGTGTGTGTGTGTGTGTGTGTGTGTGTGTGTGTGTGTGTGTTTGTTTAAGAGAGATTCCATGCTTGGAAAGCATTTCTTCATAGAAAAGGCTTGAACCATTCAGTGAACTGCATGTATGAGGGAATGAGTGAAGAAAGGTAAGTATGATGCAATGTAGAATGATAAAGTACATTTAAAGGGGCAGTATACATAGAGTTTTGGCATCCTATGCCATCACACATGCATAATGCACTTTGCAACTACAAAAGTTGGAGTAGCAATGTTATTCCCATGGTACATCATTACCAAGAGGCCTGGTGACTACAGGCAGCATTTGAACTGCACTGGCTGGAGAATTAGATATATTTACAGGGACACAGCTGTGGATGGATACCTACATGCCAAACTGATGTTGATAGATTTTCATGTTCCTCATCATTTTGAATCCTTCCATTTATGCACAACCCATTTTCTGATTTTTGCACATGAGATCAGGGTGCCACTTCAACAGTGAAAGTCCTCTAGAGGCAAGGTTCACATCGCTGGGTGACTAGCCCTGCCATGGCTGTTCTTCCATACCACACATTTCCACTTACAGTCACACCTACGGCCAATGTAAAGTGTCCAATCCACCTACTGCATGTCTTTAGAATATAGGAGGAAGCCGAAGCACCCAGAGGAAATCCATATAAACACAGGGAGGATATGCAAACTCAGCACATAAGGCACCCCAGCTTGAGAATCAAACTAGAAAACCTCTTGCTGGGAGGTGACACCCTGTTGGCATAAAAGGTTCTAAATATTCTTATGTATAGATGAGGGGTGCATGTGAATATTATAGATGTGAGGATATACAGCTTACAGTAATGTCATGTGTAACATCTTCTGCTCTAGTGGTTTAGTTGTTTATGTTTGTAGGCACCTATGTCTGTTATATTTGTGTATCAAGGCAAGGACTTGCCTAAAATATCAGTACTGATCACTTCTCCAAAGCTTTAAGTAAATAAACCCTGGGTATTGCTGACTTTCTATCCTTGTAGAAAATGAGTTATTATTTCACCTCTTTTAATTAGGGACCCTATTAGACTGACAAAAAGTCTAAAGATCGAACGGCTTAGTGATCGAAAATGCCGTTCTTCAAAGTAAGTATTGTAGGTGGCTGCGCCCTCCACAACCCCCCCCCCCTGCTAATTATATATAACAACTTCCAAGATTGCACTACAGTGAGGAAAGGGCATATTTTCCAATCTTCACTGTACCGCAATCTCACAATACCGATTCCAAAGAACGGCATTTTCGATTTCTAAACCGTTCTACGTTTAGCCTTTTCGTCGATCTAATAGGGACCCTTTAGTTATACATATGCTAAATTTTCATCTGTGGGTTTGGGGATGTATACATGTGGGTAATTGAAATGGGTGTTCTGCATTTAATGTATGTAGGTGTAGATGCCCTTGTGAAAACTGACGTATTTCCTGCTTCTCTTCTTCATGACCTGCATGTTAAAAGCAGAGTACAGCTGTACCCATTTCTCATCTCAGTCTCTTCCTTTCAGATAACAGCTTCTTTGACTTTTACTGTCTCTAGCCTTAGAGTTTATTGATTGCTTGATTTCAGGATTCTGTAAGTGCAGCACCAGAAGTTTGCAGTTAATGTTTCTTTACAGCCAATTGTAGGCCCTGATCAATAGACAAAAGTAGGGTAGACCAGAGACAGGCACATGCATCAAATTAGCAGGAAAGAGAGAGAGAGAGAGGAGGTGACATAGGTCTGTTAAATATGAAGCATGGTTATAGCTGCAAATGTATTACCAACAAAACCAAGCCTTGTTTTTAATTATTTAAATATCTGACCCAGTTGTTTGTTTCATTTTCTGTAGCACATTTCAAGTAGAAGGCACAGAGATGGTGTCGCAGGGAAGCCCAACCCTCTCCTAAGCCGGCACAAAAAACTGCGGACTGCCTCTGATCTAACTGTAAGTAAATGTTAGTATCTGCTAGGAAGACAAGTCAAGGAACTGTAGTAGGAACAAAAGAACTTTAAAATCTTACATTGTATGAATTTTGGGGAAATTGCATTCCTGTGTTATCAAGGGTGGTGCAAAGGTCATTGGATGCCACAATCTTCTTAATGAAAGAAATTGCACAATGTGCAGGATTTCCACACTGTCACTTTCATTAAAAATGCATACTCAGTTTTGGGGAGAGCTGCATTCCATTCATTTTTATTTTCCTTCCTCTTCTAACTGTTTAATTTTATTGGTATAGGTGTGCTGATAAATTAGGGAGCTGCCCTGTTTGTCGTCTCCTTTGAATTCTGAATTACATGCAGAGGACAGATAGAAATACCATAAAAGTTGATGCAAGAATACTGGTAGAGGTGGGGACTGTACCACTAGTGGTATCAAGAGTGGACAGAAGGGAAGGTAAGATTAGGGAATGTGTACATTGTCCAGGTCAAACCTTTACCAGGATGTGCCTAATCTTGACTAGGCTATTTCCTAAAGGAAATGGCAAGAAACAAGAGGTGATCCTTGTGGAAACTAATAACCTAGTGGAAGGGACAATAAAAGCAGCAGAGGAGAACCAAGGAAGTGATAGCATTGTGCAGATGCATTGATGGTCTGAATTTGTGAAAAGTATATCAACAAAAGTGTAGCGTTATAGTAAAACCAAACCTTCAAATAAAATACTGCTAGATCCAGAGCCCAAGGAACTTCCCAAACAAGATATAAAGTATAAAAAAGCAAGGAAGGTTAAATAGTCAAGGATTCGAACATGAAAAGAAAGGTAATGTAAAGTGTGGTACATGAAATCAGTGCTAATTTATTCTTGAAGAGAAAAGTTTGGTTTTAGAAAACAGTGTTCACTCTAAACTGCATTTCTACAGAGGCAATTGTCTTTCAAAATTAGTGGTGTATCTTGTTAAATGTTCAGGATGCCCTGCATTTTATATAGGGAAAACTGAGTGTGACTTTTGTACAAGATTATACAAACAGCGTTATGATATTTCTAATCACAATGAAAATAATGCTTTATTTAACTACTTGTCTGACTTTTTCAAAGTTTAAATTTGCAATTTTGGATCAAGTCACTTTGAACCTTCGAGGTGGGGATGTTAAAACAACATTAGAAAATAAAGACCTTAGATGGTAACTTAAGCTACATACTATGTATTACCCAGAAATTAATGATTACACATCTTTTCAGCCTGTTTTAAAGTTGAGAGCAGCTAAACTACAGTAAAAATTCACCTAAGGGATGATTTTTAGTTTATTTTGTAATTTTATATAAGTCTTGTATTTGTTTAACTGTTGGTCAAATTTTAATGTCTTTAGTCATTGTTTTAACATTTTATATTATGTCTTTAAATGTTACAAGCATTTGCTCAATTAGTCTCACTCAAAATCGTATAAATTGCTGTGTGTGATATTATGGGACAGTCTGATAAAGTCATGCTTATGTGAGAATGAAAGTGCTTTATAAACATCCTTTTATACTTTTTATCTTGTTTGGGAAGTTCTTTGGACTCTGGCTCCAGCATTATTTTAGAAGGTTTGAATTTGTGAAAGGGCTGAGTGCTGCATGAAAGTGAATCTGTTCAGTGGCCTCCCATATCTGCAGTAAGAAAGCAGGCATGATTTCAGGAAGCTGCATTTCAAGTGAATGTAAGTTGAAATGAATGGAACTGACAGCAGAGTAGGATAGCCAACGTAATAGAAAGAGATAATAGTACGGCAATAGAAAGAAACACAGATAAAGAATATAATAAAAACGATGGTATGTGCAAACAAAACAGGAAGGGGAAGAACAGGATAACATTAGTAATACTCAGGGAAGAGCTGAAGGTAGGAAAGTGGCAGAGAAAAATAACTAAGGAATTCAACAAGCAGGCAAGTAAACAAGCAGGCAAAGAACGAACAAGGCAGCAATTAAATGGAAAAATGGATAAAGAGAAGGGCACCAGAAAAAAAAAAACATAAGGAGATGAAAGAAATCAGGAACCATAGTTATGTCAGGAATGTTAGTGGGGAATAGAACAAGTGTGGTGCTCAGTAATGCCAGAAGCCAAGGAAGGAAGGAAGATTCCTCAGCTTGGAAGTACGTATGGTAGAAAGTGAAGCAGAGGTTTGGATAACAGATACATGAGTTAATGACAGTAGTGGATAGTGCATGTTTATGGTACATGATGAAAATGGTGATCTACAAATGCATGATATGGAAAAGTGGAGGAGTCATTCCTGTGGGCGAATGAAAATAATGAGGGCAAATGATATAACATAGTGAATGTGGTACAGAGGGAGCAGAGATATCAGGAAAAAAAACATAGGAGGTCAGTATTTTAGCATTAAATTCAGCTGCAGCAAAAGTGGAAAAGTATACATGAATGCCCTCATCATGTTGCCTAAAGTTATCATGAGGAACAGAAACAAAATCAACTGATGCATAGAGAGGAAGAAGATGGTAATGACAGGGAAACCCCAATCCATCAGAGGCAGATGGAAATATTTTACTATACAGACTCTGCAGTAGAGAACATATTGAGTGAAGTATTCATTCTAAAAGAGTTGGAACAGAATGACTGAATTATCTAACTTGAAAGAGTTTGATTCAAAGATATCACTTGAAACCAGGAAATGAAGAATATAGCAATAACCCACGCCTGGGTGTGGGTAATGTGTGATTTACCCATGGTTGGCGTGGTTTGGTCCCGAGGGCGAAGCCCGAGGGACCAAACAAAGACAACCGTGGGTAAATCCCGCATTACCCACACCCAGAAGTGGGTTATTGCTATTATACTATGACATTATTTAAGAAAAGAAATAATTACTTTTCTTAAATAATGGCATTGTATAATGCCTCTTTGCTGCCCTTCCACAGCTGGCTGGTATCCGAGGCAGTTCTGATGTACTGCGCATGCCTACGCAGTACATCAGAGCTGTGGCCAAAAGCAGCAGAGAAAGCAAGATCTCCATTGCTTTTTACTGTTTTGCTATGTTAAATGGGTTTAACATAGCAAGACAGCTTTAAAATAAGCAACGGAGATGTCCGTTGCTTATTTTAAAGCTGTCTCACTATGTTAAACCCATTTAACATAGCGAAACAGTAAAAAGCAACGGAGATCCTACTTTCTCCATTGCTTTTTTTTTTTAACCTGTCTTGCTATGTTAAATGGGTTTAACATAGCGAGACACCTTTAAAATAAGCAACAGAGATCTCCGTTGCTTATTTTAAAGCTGTCTCGCTATGTTAAACCCATTTAACATAGCGAGACAGGTTTAAAAAAAAGCAATGGAGAAAGCAAGATCTCCGTTGCTTTTTACACACTGTGTTGCTATGTTAAAGGAGTTTAACATAGCGAGACAGCTTTAAAAAAAGCAACGGAGATCTCTGTTGCTTTTTTAAAACCTGTGTCGCTATGTTAAACTCTTTTAACATAGCGAGACAGTGTTTTAAAAGAAACTTATACTAATGGAAAAGTCAGGCGACGGACCTTTTTCCATTAGTATAAGTCGATTTACAACGTGCACGCTGGCCAATCAGCATGCACGTTTTGGAATATTAATGGGGGGTCATGGTATAATCATCAATATCATTCTGGGGGGGGTGGTAAACTGAGAAATACTTATGTCAGATCTTTACTTCACATTTACCAGGACTCAGTATTAAAGGTAAGCTGCCACATAATTTGGGGTTAAAAAATTGGAAGCTAGTGGGAGAGCAAATAGATGGGGGGTTTGTAACATCTATAAATATTTGTCTCTAAGGATGAATAAAGGGAGGGTTAAAGGCTTACCAAGGTTATAAGGAAACCAGTCAGTTTCACTACGAAGATAAGAACAGATATAAAGATAATGTAAAACAGATCCAGAGACTTTAGGGGAGAAAGGGAACATAAATGGGAGCGTTTTGTGCAGACTAAAATGCATCACAAAAAAATGCATCAAAAAGGCAAAGTGCAGAAAAATGCTGACAAAAGGAAAGGTGCATTCGCAGAAGAGGGATATTGATGCTATCAATGGTCATTTTTGTGTGGTAAAATGGCATTCATTAAAAATGTTTATGATTAAGTAAGTTAGTTTTGCACTTAAGTGTTACCTCAGCTGACAAGGAAAACATAATAGAGCAGTAGGCTTGCTCTGGAAAACATAGAACTTAAACAAAGTGCTCCTGACCTATTTCAAGAGATTAGGATTGAATAAAGTAGTTGTGAAGCTTAATTTATCATCTATTTTCATAGGTATGAAACAAGATAAAGATACTTCATGGCACTGTAGTGCTACACTGGTCTTTAAATTACTCACTCATAGCACACTAAGAAAGTCTCTTAGAAACAGTGTCATGCAGTATGTGTTCCTGAATACTGCATAGAATGTTCCAGATGACATTTTGGTAAAGACCCATAACAAGGTGGTGGAGTGAAGGATGCACCAGACTGGGATGTAAGGTATCAGGGGTTGAAACTGGCAGTTGATAATAGAACAGGAGTGCAGTACCAGCATTCTTTTTGAAGTTGCTAAGTTGTAGTTGATACTGGAGTTTAGTGTTTTATTTTTTTTTAGTTATCAACTTCAGGAAGACCTCTTTTGTTCCACAAGTTCAGGTTGAAGGATGGGCCAGTTGCTAGTCTGCAGAACTGCCCAGGGTACCAGATGGTTTACCTACGGCTCTGTTTTGGAACTTGGTTTAACCATATATTGAATATTTTGATGAAATTAATTAAGAGATGGAAAAAAACATGTTTTTTATTTGAGATTGTTTGAGAGAGTCTGTAAAACATCCTTCAACTGGAAGTGTGAGCTGCCTGTCTTGAAGAGAGTAAAAATTACTTGAAAATTTGAAGTGGCTTAGAAAAAAATATTTCTAACTCACAGTTTTATGGTCTTGGTTAAGTCCTGACTCCCAGTGTAGAGTTTGTATGCTATCCTTTTGCCTGTTTGAACTTTCTATTGGTGCTCTTGAGTGTTGCAACAAGCCTGAAAAAATGTATGCTTTCTGATTGCCTGCTGCAAAATGTTCTCCACTGTTGCATTCACCTTTTCCTGTGTGACCCATGGCATGGTTTTAAAGGGTCCAAAATAGTTCACATACCTGGTTAATAAATAAATACATAAATAAATAGCACTAGTTTAAATCATGTCTAAGCTGTGTCATATCTTGTACCAAAATTTAACTTCTATTTACAATATTTACATTTCATGAATATATTTTTACCCACAAAAAATGTGCATTTCAAGTTGTAAAACATCAGTTCCTATACCGATACATTATTTATTTATTTTAACTGGGTTATTATAGTGGGCAAGTGCTTGTTGCATGTTCTTCTGGGTACCCAGCAATATAAATATGGAACAGTTGCATGGGATGAACAACAGAATAAAATGACTAATATCTGCAAAGCCAGTGTAACATATCATTAATCTAAATAATTTAACAGGCATGTTCAGTAATCAACCTGTATAAAAGTAAACAGTAGTAAAAGACCTTCAGCCTTTGACATCTTGCATCATTAAAGAGGTTTAAGAAATTGCAAGTTGTTTGAGCCACTCAGACATAAACTATGTATTTATGACACACAAATGATTGATGGACGCCACATTGTTTAAAATGAAAGAATGGATATAAAGAATGTAATGCTTACTACTATATTTGTACACATATTGTGATGCAGTTTTATTCTGACAGGGAACATCAGAAATCACATTTGCTCATAGATGACAATAAATGCATTTGTGATGTGAAACATGAATGACATAAAAGGCCTTTGGTGTAAAATACATACTTTTCATTTCCAGGGTAGCAACTACAGAACGTTAGCAGAATGGTTAGCAAAATGACAGATCAGCATTGTTATTTATTTATGTACAAACACATGCATGGATGTATTAATATTTCCTAACGAAACAGTCAAATAAAACTGCAATAAAGAGAAGCATATTTGTCTAGTAATGAACTGTTCTGCTGCCTGGAACAGGTACTCCTGAATGTTTAAAGTCACATAAACTATTATGGTCAGCTTTCAAGATATTTTGCTTAATTCTTTTTAGTGAGGTTGTAAAAGGGTAAAACCTCTTGTGATTGTATCACAAATCTTTAGTTATTATTTCCACTAAAGTATATTAGGAAACCATTTATTTATTATAAACAATTTCTAAAAATGATGCAGGTGATTTACTGATTTTACTTCTTTTCTTCTTTTGCAGACGAGCCTGGCATTCCATAAAGAGTTTCCAAAAACTTTGACCACTGGACTTTTTCCAAATCCTCTTGTAGCTGCAGCAATGGCAGCTGCTTCATCTAACCCCCTGTCATTACGCACATCTGCTCCACTCATACAAGCACCACCGCTCACACACCACCTGCTGCGGCCTGCTCCAGGACCCATCCGGACTTCTCACTGCCCCATTCTCTTTGCTCCTTACTGAGGATAAATACCTTGCAATACACTTGAAATTTGC
Organism: Protopterus annectens; assembly: GCF_019279795.1. NCBI lineage: Eukaryota > Metazoa > Chordata > Ceratodontiformes > Protopteridae > Protopterus > Protopterus annectens. The sequence goes on along the minus strand of NC_056743.1, from coordinate 1,108,871,624 downwards.
AGACTGACTGGTATGAATAGAATCTCAGCACTATATATCTTACAGACTGCTACTTAACCTTCAGACATGCTGGAGTGTTTCACACATACATTTGTATATGTGTGGTTCAAACACATCTTCTAGACCAGTTACATGTGAACATCAGTCTACAGTGGGACAATAAAACTGCAAAGCTGTGTATGGGGTGGTTTGAATGTAACCCCTTATGAATTTCCTCTCCCTTAAGAAATGTTATACTACTTAAAGGTATAAGGCACTGTAAGGTCTCCTTAGAAACACCCCACTTCAATCATTCTGAGTCTCTTTGGTGTCTAAGAAGTCCTCAAGTTATTTGTGTAAGTCAGTCTTACACTTTTTTTTTCAGGGAAAACTTTGTCAGGTACAGGGGGTGGCAAGTTACATCTGGGGCATTAAGAAGATGGTCAATAAAGTTGTCTGTTATGAAAAATGTGTATTGGGTCATATAACAAAATGTATATTTGATATATCTAATGAGTGGTCAGTGGAGCCACTATAGCTAGTGGTGAATGAGAATCCAATGTAACAATGGCAGTTTGGCACTTAGGGTACTGCAGTTTGCAAACTGTGGTTACACTTTTATCTACAAGTACTAACCTCATTATTTGTTTCAAATTCACAATTGATATAATGTATAATGTAACAGTAGTATCGATGCGAAAGTTATAGTGTGAGGGAAACAGCAAGATTTCACATCCATTTTGTGACATTTGTATTTTTAAGGTGTACTAGTACAAAGGCCCTATGCTCACCTTATTAAAAAAATAGTATGCAGATGTCATACCAGCATATGCACACTACATGAGACCTAAAAAAGTCTTCCCAAAATAAGGGTCTTTATGCTGAGCTCACTTTGAATCCAAGTGAAGCCTTCATCGGCCTCCATAAGGACTGTGACATGAAGATGTTAGTGAGTATATGAATGTGGAATATGCATGGAAATCTATATACTGGTATCTGCTAAAACTGCAGCAACTTTCTTTACTCTTAGAAGTGAATGTTCTACTAAGTTTAATTTTAACAGGGTACTGATTTGAGTATCAGGGATATCAGCTTCCGTTTAGGAAAAAAAAGTGAAAACAGCCGATTGTGCAACTATATTACAGAATTTGTCACCAAAGTCATGACGTCTAACCCCTACGTCTTTTTTTTCTCATTACTTTTCAATGAATGTTTTGTGTATGTGGGGTGGGTGTGCGTGTGTGTGCAATCTGTTTGTGGTTATTGAAAAAGCTAATGACTCATCTGCACCATTAAGAAGTCATTAAATAATAGATTAAAATTAGAAGCAGTTGCAGATGAAGTTAGGCATGGATACGTCGGGGAAAGTATGACATTGCTACTCCTCAAGCATTGCTATATACCTTAGACTAAACATGAATTAATTAGTTCCCATCAATGCCTTCACCTCTTATAGTAATGAGTAAAATACAATGCCTTGAAGGAAATGGCCACATTGTGGGGAGGCACAAAGTAAGAGTTGCTGTTGTACGATTTTTAGGAGTGCACAGAACCTGCCACTGCATTTAGAGTAAGCAAATGAGGGCATTCCATTCATTTGAGTGATACATTTTGTAAGACATTAAGTTTTATATACCATCCACTAACCTTATTAAGAATACAAATGATAGTACTGAAATCTTAACTGTCCATTTTTCGCAATTTAAACATGTAACGCATGGTACATTTTCAGGAGTATTTTCTGTATCTCCTTGATACTGTATGAAGCAAATAGGCCACTGGTTCAAACGTTTATTTCAACTATTCCCTGTAGTTCCGATGAGCTGAACGTATCAAACTGAAAGTCTGAGGAACATAAATGAAAAAGAGTTTTAAGTGTCATTCATAAGTCAGTAGTTTCTGCACCTCATGTCATTAGTAAGGTTATAAGTTGATAGCTTCCATCATTTCTGCACTGTGTAATACATTGGACAAAAATGAGACTCTATGCCTTCACATTTCTAGGTTGCTTTAGGAATTGTCCCATAACACTTACCATAGATTTGCTTCTGGTATCAGAAGTAGAGCATTATGGTTGCTTGCAGTGCAAACTCATCAAGTCAGATTCATTCCAAGGAACAAAGATCTTTATACCACACATTCTCAAAATACCTAGCAGACAGAAATTCAGCTTTGTGGTGAATGTTTGAAAAATCAGGGGTGTATTATGTTTAAGATTTGTCTGGAAGTCAGATAATTCTCTAAAACAGAATTCAAGTTCCAGCTATTCTTGGGCAGCAAATCAAGAGGTCTGGATATATGAACTAGGCCATTCAGATATTACTGTACATGAAAAGACAAAAAAATGGTTGCAAGGTTGGCACAGATACAATGGGACAGAGGTCAGAATTTGGTATGTGGTGAATCCTGCCAATAGATTTAGGTAAGGCAAATGAGATTTGAGGCCATACCATTGCCAGTCAAATGCCAACAAGGATAAAATGGATACAGTTTTAAGTCTAAGATATTTTGGAAACAGCATTTTTGGTATAGTTTGTAGTACTTCGATTGACGTATGGTCTTTCTAGTTCAGTGCATGAGTGTCCATGTCATGAGTTACTGAATGCATCGTACCTCACATGCAGTGAATCATTCTTTTTCCAGACAGTACCACACTGACGCTAATAGCTGGGAATCCTTTGGCTACAGTATCTCGTCTGGTATGTGGTGATAACATCTGACGATGCAAACATATCTTCATCTAGTGCAGGCAAAAGTGAATTTAAGCCATAGCATTTGGGAGGTATCTCAGGTTTTGGCTAAATCATCATAGATGAACAAACCCCGGGATAGTTCCTTTTCATTTTACAAGTGCTGCCACAATACTCATCTGCCTTTGAAATAAAGATGCTCTTTTTTTTTTCAACAAGCAAGCCATTCTGAGTGCTTCAGCTCAAGGACAGAGATCTTCTGGTGGGGTTGTGCATCAAATATAGACACTTTCGCTGTTAACTTCTCAACTTCTCTCCACATGTGATGTGGGAAATGATTTTACTTTTCAAATATTTACATGTAATGTTGCTACCATAGCTAACTGTAAGTTGCAATAATTAAAACAGTCTATCCTCAATGTAAAATGGAATATATTTATAAACAGATCTAGATCTTCTTTAAAAGAAAACAAAGGATGCATACTTAAGCTAATGGAACCAATTGTGTGCGATTCACAATTTGTCGCACAGCACTTTGGATTAGTCTCATGAAGATGACTTCCACATGTTTGGTGTGACTTCCACTGTTATTTTTGTTTTTCATCCACTTCCTACAATTGAGTAAGACAATATACTTCTTAAGCAGGTCATCCACTTGTGAGGATGGAGATGCAAAATCAGGCACCCAAGGACTTAAGAATACATTTCATTAGTTTAATTTTACTTTGCAATTTTTTTTACTATTGGTATTGATGCGTTTTACTGCCTCATTTGAGGCCATGTCTTTAGCTTTTACTGAAATCAAATTGTCTGATTATATTACACTGATGAGAAATATTAACTGTCAGAGTTTTTATTTGCAAACACATTAATGGCCACCTATATCTGTTTATGAACAGATCATTTAGAAATACTTCAGTGTATAATGGCTGACAAGTCAGCAGTTCTGTTGCTTGGAATAAATTGTTCATTAATTAAAGTATATGTAGTTGCTTCACTCGTTAAATCATTAAATTGTTTGTTCATTAATAATTTAAATCATTTTCATTGAAAGTTCTTACAGCAAAATGCTATATTGGTTTCTGAAGTCAAAACAATGAAGCTAACATGTCATTTCCCATGGCATGCTTAAAATAATAATAATGTGACTATGTCCTAGTGGAGATTAATTCTAAATCCCAGTACTTTTGCAACCAGTTGAAGCCTAGAAACTGTGTGCATGATTGTTCTAGAGGAAATAAAAACGATGGGGTTATTAAGTATGAAATGCTGTAGGTATGTTTCACCTTAAAGATCACAAATTCTGACAGCAAACAAACTTCTGTTTTGTTTGGAGGGAACTGAATTTTGAGCAAGTGGAATGAAATTTTTTATGTTCTTTACAATGCTGCTAGACTGCAAAAAATAGCTATAAGATAGAGCTCAATGACTGTCAAAGAAGAGTGGTACAATTCCAGCGTTCAGCACAACTAGAGGTATTGGCTTGAAAACAGTTTCTCTTGTTATATGGTGACAGAACAGCATTATGGTCAAGTTAGAATCAAGAGATTTGAACCCAACCTCCTTATCTGCAGCTGGCATATCTCAGTATCTCAGAGGAGTATGTTTATAATTAAATCAAGGCACTTAAATGTGTGTTTTATTATGATCAGCTTCACATGTCAGAACACGCACGCACACACAAACACACACACACGCAAACACACACTGAGGCACACATAAGCAAATACACATACAAACACACACACACTCATGAAGAAGCACTTAGCAGTGCCATGTATCACATCTGAACTATACTGTTATCTAACCATAACACAGTAACTGATTCATTACTGATAAAATAGGAAGAAGTGCTCTGGGTTTCTAGTGACTGTTAGTCACTTCAGACTGTAATATTATTCAGCTAAATTTCCATTCAGAAAATAATGAATGCACAGCAAACACTACAGTGCTATTCTGCCCTACTAAGTAGGTGCCAGGGTATACATTAGTCACCTGGCATCTGTGACAAACCAATATACTCTAATGTTATAGAGTTCAGTTTCAAGGTGGCCTCATTAGCAAAGTTCTGGGTGCTGTGATGAATCAGAACCCAGATGCAAGATAATAAAGTGGTATACCATTTGCTGTAACCATCAGCATATGTAATGTGGGGTAGAACAACTAAGCAAATACAAAAATTATACACACAAACTTTATATGACTGCGTCGATAATGCCAGCTACTTTGCTAAGCTGAATTGAACTATACAGGACAACCTTTATTGTTCTTCTTTTGGCTTTTCCCAATTAGAGGTCACCATAGCGGAACCCCGGTCCGCTAATGATTGGCAGTAGATTTTTATGGTGCCGAGGTGCCAGCTTGACTCCCAACCTTCAACGAAGGCACGCCCATTCACACATGTCTTTTGAAGGCCACTCAACCGCGGGGAGGACATGCAGACTCTACACAGAAGGCGCTCCAGCCGAGAATCGAACGTGAGAACCTTTTTCTGTGAGGCGATAACGCTACCGCTGCACCACCGCGGCTTACAGGACAACCTTTATTAAAATACCAAATTATTTTTGATGGGTAGAATACCTTTTGCTTTTCATTTGTATTGGACAAAAGAAATTATAAAATGGGTTAATGCGAACAGTGTTCTACCTTGCATTACAGCATTGTTCAGGACATTTAAAATAATTAAATAATAAATAGAATGTTGTTTATCTGGATTGGTTAGAGCAATGGTTTCTTCAAGGGATTTTGTCACCACTCTAAACTCTAAAATCTAAAAAAAAATACAATTACTATGAGGATTATTTGATGGGAATCCCACAATGATTTTCGTTATTAACCGTTAACTCTTAGTCATATAATGTAAAAGGTAACCATCTGAGTAAGCATAATGAACTAGCAAGGTTATATTATGTCTGGGTACCGATTAAGATTAGATGTAGATGTTGGGATCTCAAAGTGATTGAATCAGAACCGCCACTGCAACAGAACGTAGTGAGATATTACATTTTCACAACACTGTTTTCTATGCATTTTGCACCTGTTCTGTCTAGTAATGCACTCTGCAGTGCATTTTATGAGAGCAGTGGTATAGCTCAAGCACAGATGTCACATTCAGTAAGCCTTATCATTAGAACTGGTCAATTGTCAGTTGCCAAGAACAACTCAGTATAACATGCAGCATTTTGTGTGTTTATTGTAAGCATGGTCCATAGAATAATGTATGACTTCCACAATTTTTGTCACTGTTTCTCATATACAGGACTGGGAAGACATAGCTCCTACCTTGATTATTTTCACCCACTGTATAATATTTTCCCTATACATTGCTAGTCATTCTTTGCACTTTTTACTTGTGTGCCTATATATGCTTCATAATTATTCTGGTGTTGTGTTATATTAAGACTCTATGTCTGTTTAAATGTTTTGATATTTTGTCATAGCTGCTGTTTGTCAGCTACTCACCAGGATCATATCTGTAAATGAAATTTTGGCTAATAAACATCATCCCCTGATTATTGATGTCTAAATAAATAAAAATACATCCTTGTTTTTTCTTTCATTGTGATTTTTTGTTAGACACACTAGAGCAGATTTGTTGACAAGAGTCACTTCCTATTTACTTTCTTTAGTTTTCAGTAAAATGTCTAATTGAGTATGAATCTCTCTGTGCTGCAAGTCAAAGTCTTCCACTGATTCACTGAAAATGAACAAGTACCACGATAGTCTGGTGACACAACCCCCTGGAGCACAGAGATCATGTGATACTTTCTACTGGCTGCATATAGGTATTCCACTACATTCAGGTTGAGCTTTTGTACTATTTGATCCCTTTATCTTGTGCTAATTACTTGCTACGGATGGATTCAGTCTTTACTACACCCGCACATGCATGTAAAGAGTACAGAATATTTTATTTTTTTCCCAATGGCTAAGGCAGATGTTTTAAAGATAGAAGTATGAGGAACAATCATAGTCCACATGTCCGATGCTTGGAATACAGAGGATGTATCTGTGTGAGCCCACCTAAAACCTAATAAATAGAGTTGATGACATGCAGTAAATGTTTCTCAAGTGAAACACCTAGAAGATCATTAATTTGAGATAGAAATAAAGCAATTAATTAGGTGATATTACTCAGAAAGATATAATGGGAAAATACATGACATTAAATAGAGATGTGCTGTAAGTGTTGATCACTTAGAGAGGAAAATTAATTTGGGAGGCATGGCCAAGATGTCTGGGTGATGGCAACACTTGAAAGAAGCTCTGGAACTTTAATTTATATTCTTTTATATTTTGACAGTTTCCTTTCAGTTCAGAACTATTTCCATTGAAGAAATATCAAGTAGATATTATTAATTAGAAAAGAATAATGATTGTACATTATTACATTTCTCAAAAGCTGACATTTTTCTGTCAGAATTCAATTTTGAAACTCCAGAAGTGAGGAGACTATAATACAGGATGAGCTTCTCTAAAATTAACACACATGTCTCTTCTATAAAAAAAAAAGAAATTCAGTCTTTTTTTGACTAGTGTACATGATAGATCAGTTAAGGAGGACATATTGGTCTAAAAAGTTAGACACATTTAAAAACAAACAACACAATTGTATATAATAGGGAACATAAATCAACAGAATGCATACATCTTCAGTATGGAAGGATCATTAAATAATTTTGAAGATGCAGTTCTGAAAGTGAGACTCATATAGAATTATTATTGAAAAGACATCTGGCTTCTGGAAAAACTGATATGGGAAATAAAATCTTAGAACCATGGGATATCATAAAATTACAATTTAATTAATTTCTTAATATCTTGGCTACACACAAATTAAATTTACTTCAAACATTGTCCTTGCATTGAGAAGCACACAAGTCCTTGTGATCTCCTTTTATGAAGAATAATGCTCCTCTGTATTCCATAACTGTGAAATTCATGTCTAATTTGGAGAAAGATTTTATGTTAAAAACGTGCAGTCCAACATTCCTCCCAAAACTGAAGAAAACACTGTTATATTTGACAATATTTGACATTTGAGATTAATGATGTAATTCCCTTTCTAGACACAGTTGGATATTTCTGCATTGTATTTAACATCAGTAACCACTTAACTCCTGATGAAGGGTTCTTGCACAGCTCAAAAGGTCATGTAATTGCAAAACCAATGTTGATTCAAGAAAAAGTATTGCATCACATCTGTGTTCCAGTGTTTTTTTCTTTTCTAATTAACAAGGGATCCCATCATTAAAAGAGGCATGCAGATTTAGCTGGTATAAACAAGAAATGAGCTATTTAGGAATAAAAATACAACTGAATATGAATTTACTCATTAAAAATAGCATTCTAATTCTCATTGACGAAGCAATTGCTTTTTAATACAACAATGTTTAAAATTCTGTATTTATTAAAATTGATGGCTTTATTATCAAAGAAAACAGTACTCGGAAAATATTGATTTCCTTTCTTTTGTATGTAACAATGCCAAGAACATTACACAATAACTACATTATATCTGGGAGAAATGGAGAAAATGGCTTTCCAGATTTGGGGTCTTATTCAATGGTTTCAGTATTTGATAACATATTGCGGTTAAATATTTCTTATAATATTCAACGGAAAAACATAAATAATCAGATTATTAAAACATTCTAAAAGAAAAATGATTATCACAAAATTGAAATCATAAACAGTAGCTTTGTTCGGCTTTTGAAAAATTATTTATAGGGAAATATTACAAAAGAATTAGAGTCTTCTTAAATAAATATATTATTGAATGCATTCAAAAATCATATTTATAAATTTCCCTTACTTAAAAAATGGAAATGTCTAATATTCTATATAATATCTATAATGTATAGAAAAACAAAATGTTATAGATTTAGGAAACCTATAAAATAATAATGCTATTATGTTGCGATTGTTTAGACAAAGATGCCATGATAACTGAAAACATAGTAATTACAATAATTTGGATGTTTCAGATGTTTTGCATTAAGGAAAGACTAGTTAGTTATATGAGATTTTTAAGTTACATTGAAAGTTGTACCTAGCATGTACCACTATATAAGCAGTCTGATTTCTTTGTGCACAGGATAGCACACTATTTGGTTATTCATTAACATCATGTAGAGCTTCAAAACAAAGGAAAATAGCAGAATATGCTAATGAAAGCATAAATTGCTAAATTACATGCCAATTAACTGACTGAATGTGATAGAGCTATTTGTGAAGCTATAAAGCAGTTGTATACACTTAGTGTAGTCATTTGCCCTGGAATCCAAAGTTCATTTGATTACAGCCATGATTACACTTGCTGCTGCCATTACTAAGTTGTACATGTAGCAGGTTTTAAATAAAGTTGCTGCTGTTGCCAGATATCTGCCAAGAAGAAGAATGTTTTTATACCCTTTTTGACTTAATATGGACTACATGACACAGATAACTGTACATCAAAACTGAATAGACAGGGAGACAGTATAGTAAATATGCAACCTCTTCCACCATCATCTGAAGCCCAATATAAGTGTGGAGCCTATTAAAAAGTAACTATTTAGTTCCATGTGCAAGTAGATCTATGTCCCTAAGATGAGACATTTGCCCTGTGTAGAGTAATGTCAATAATATTGTATGACTGTGATGTTTGCAATATCCACCTATGGATTTTGAAAAATGTGCATCAAACATTGTACTTTCTGACAAATATATGGTCAGTCATCCATCACTGTCACATGGTGGTGGTGGGAAGAATACATGAGGGCAAGCCTAACACTAAAGAAGTGACTATGAATTATTGAATTGTATTCCTACTTGAAAGGTCTGCAGTATAACCACTGGTGTTGTTCTCTATGTCAGAATCAACAACAGTGTACAGAATAATTAAAACAAAATAAAGCTTCATATTAGTACACACAAGTAAATACTGCCCACCTATAAAAATTAAAGGAAATAAAAAGCAAGTGTACAGATCATGTAAGGAGGGCAACAGCTATTTAACTGAGCAATGTATACCTTTCTAGTACAAATGGGTACAAGTGTTCTTGGATGTGTACTTGTTTGAAGGGCTGTCAGTTATAAATAACAGGGTTAACACATTTGTGGGCTACAAATTTCAAACCCGTGACTTTGTCCGAAAGTGACACAACACACTTCTGCAATAACTTGCCAGATGTTCCATAATCTCATGGTATAGTTTTCACAAACTTCTGTAATGTAACAAATAACTGATATATGTGCCTAAGTCACTATCAAGGGACATGCAATGCACACACTATTCTATGGGTCTATTGTGAAATGCAGCCCATCAGTAAAACTGAAATATAATATTTTGTATAAAACAGCAAATTACTTCTGCATCACATTATTTGTGACAGTAGAAACAAGTCTTGCAAGCAACTAGCAGCATGCAGTTCTCTGGATAAACTGTCTCCTTAACCATGATAAACATTGCCTTGCTTAAACGATTACCTTGATATAGCGCAGATTCAGCCCTGAGACCATTGTGAACATGGAAATGAATGTGAGCTCATTAGAATTCATGAATTTCAAAAAGGACGTAGATGATTACATGAACATGCCCTGTGTCTGCCATGATGAGCACTAAAACTTGTTACCTGCTAAGTGCTTGCAACTGTGAGTGACTACTGTGACTGCAGTATTACTCAGTGTGTGTCAGGGATAAGGTATAGACAAGAAATTTCGTGACTACAAAATAAAGAGACGCTATGAGGTGCAGTGCTCTAATGTTTTATTTTATATTGTCTGAGAAAGATTATCTACCCTGCTGATAGTAGCACATCCGTACATACATTAAATTGCAAATTACACAGGATGAAGGTTAGGAATTTTTTCTTTCACCTCTAGTGTCAATTGACACTATGTAATATATTGGATATAAGTAACACCTTTTTTATCTTCATAGTATAATTTCTAGGACACACAGTGATAAGAATTTGATCTGTATCTTGTGAATATCCTGGTGTAGTGGGTTCTAATCTAGACATTGCTGTGGGTGTATGAACATAATGCTGTTAAAATGAGCAAATGTTGATTTGTACAAATAATTTCATACATTTGGAGAGTCACCACACCAGGAATGGGTGACAATAGAATACTGTTGTATAGTCAATAGGACCAAATCAAGTGTATCAGTAAGACAGTCATATGAGGCAGCATGAACTAATAGGAAGAGCTGCTTGCTACTTCATGCAGCAGCATGTTGAGACATTAATACAGTGATGCTTCAATCATTCAGAAAAGTTGGTGTTGAAATAGCTGATGAAAGCTATTGATGGCTGGGGATGGGGTATGCCTAATGCTGGATGAAGCTGTGTTTTTTTTTTTTTTTTGTTGTTGCTTTTATTTCAGATTCTTTCTGGGTTCCAAAGATGCAAAATACAACAGAATATCAGAAATACAACTTTTTTTTTTAAATTTAGAAATACTATTTGACATTCTGAATTGCAGTTAAGCATACTTTCAGTTCTATTTTTAACTAGATGAACTACAACCCAGCATCCGGTACCATGAGCTGCCCCTGCAGCTAAGAACACTGCAACTTTTCATCATGTGTCTGTTGTTGTAACTAAGTTCTTTTATATTGCACAGCTTATAAACAAAGGGATTGTGTCTAAATCTAGGGATGTCATCGTCCCCATTTACTCAGCCCTCATTCGGCTAATCATTGAATATAATCCCATTTTGGGATGTATCTGTACAGATACCTGCAACAACTTGAATGCCTACAGAGATACCTTACTAAAAGGATATAATGCCTATACAACATGTCCTACATTGACTGACTCACAGCCATGTCACTCTACTTGGTATCTTACAGGCTGTTAAGAGGTGACCTGTATTTGATATAAAATGTATACTCTAGCCTATTACTGATGGAATCACTGTACATCAGCAAGTAAAATGGTATCAGAAATACTCAGTTTACTTATCTAAACCTCTACTACAATACCAAAGGAATGGTTTAAAGGGGCGGGTATATGTTGCAGAGTATGCCACTGCGGGGGAACAGATTCCCCATTCACATAAGAAAGTTCATCCCTGTCTGTCTTCAGTTGCAATTTAGATATAATAATGGAGAACAGACATTTTATCTCCAGACTGTTTTCTGTACTAGTAATTTACAGAGGCAGCTTCTAAATGCTTTATCCCATACAAAGAGACCTCGTCAAAATTATCTATTGTATGATCCCATTTATTCTCATTGGGGTAATAAATAATTATGAACCATGGGATGGGTAAGGCCTATATTTGTAGAGTATAAGTGGGATGTGTTATTTCAAGCACAAAAAGGGAAATTGGCTAGGCTTAAAATGGCCTGCAGGTGTCTGAGATTGCACAATTCCACAATTCCCAGAGTTTGGAAATATAAATATATATATATATATATATATATATATATATATATATATATATAGATATAGATATATATATACACACACACACACACACACACATATATATATATATATATATATATATATATATATATCTATATACACACACACACACACACACACACACACATATATATATATATATATATATATATATATATATATGTATATACACAGATACACACACACACACACGCATATATAACTATATATATATATGTGTGTACATATATATATATATATATATATGTGTGTGTGTATGTGTGTGTGTGTGTGTGTGTGTGTGTGTGTATATATATATATATATATATGGTTCTACCTGACATACAACACCGACAACACCACATATTAGTCCATAAACACGAAACCACACACACACCACAATAACACCCCATTCCACAAACCACACACACAACACAAAAACACCAAAATCCACAACAGCACCACACTAAACCTACCTAACCCTAAGGTCCGCATCTACCGGCTCCTACCCCCTGCCTCCTCCCTAACCCTACTAACACTTACCCCTACCTACTCCTAACCCCCTACCCTAACTCAACCCAACCTCCAACTCCCTTCCTGTAAACCACACCTAACCCCTACTTAACCCACCCCTAACTCCCTCTAACCCTCCTAACCACCCTAACCCCCCTACTAACCCACCCACACCTAACTTTCTCAACTCCACCCCTTACGTCCCCTCTACCACCCTACTTTCCACCTCCACACATACGCATACTCATTGTCACTAATGGGTCATCCGTGTCGCATCTCTTCTGTCATCCCGGCGTCGTCGGCTCAATCTCTTTATCGGTCTTCTTCTGCCACTCTTCTTCCGTTGTATCTTCTACTCGACGATCTCGAGCTCATGTCGAAGGTTCTCTCGTCGGACCTCTCTTAAGTCGAGTATGTCTCATATATATATATATATATATATATATAGAGAGAGAGAGAGAGAGAGAGAGTCTACTTTTTTTTCGTTGAATCTCATTTTGCTGAATTTCATTTCACCCTGACCACATCACTGAAAATACAAATTGCTGAAAACTCACTTCACTGAATCTCATTTCACTGAACCGAACTTATTATATGTGGCACTGTGTAGAGTACTGTAAGGCACGTAAAAGGTATATACCCTTTTTCCCCACTGTAGTGCAATCCTGGAGTTAGTATATATAGTTGGGAGCAGTGTGGGGGGGTGTACCTTCCCATCCTGTTTGTTTTATATTGTATTTTACCAAAAACTTCAAAACAATACATATTAAACAATAGACATGCATAGCTGCAAGACTAATGACTAACTCTCTCCAGAAGACAACATATACTCAAACTAATGGGGCTATGCCTCCCCCAACCCCCCCGACTATATATCCTAACTCCTGGATTGCACTACAGTGGGGAAAGGGGCATATACCTTTTACTTGCCTTACAGTACTCTACACAGTGCTATATATACTAACTGCAGTTCAGTGAAACTGAAATGATATTCAGTGAAATGATTTTTCAGTAATTTGTGTTTTCAGTTAAGTGGTCGGGGTGAAATGAAATTCAGTGAAATGAGATTCAACAAAACAAAGTAGACCTATATATATATATATAGGTTCATAGGTTCATAGGTTGGTACTAGGCTATCAGCCCTAGGGCCTATACAAGCCTAGCCATAACAATTCCCTGGCTATTTCTTCCCACATTATTTACTTTCCTGGACCCCTGTCTAGCAGGGCGACTGACGTGATCGCTGGGGTGAATTTCCTTTCTCCCATCAAATCGTCAAGGTTCCTCTTGAAGAGGTCCAAAGAGGCACTCTGCTTGACATGTATGGGCAATCTATTCCAGAGTCTGGGGAGTCTCTGGGTCAGGAACCTATCCCTCCAGCATGTTTTGTTTATTGTGATGACAAGGTTTAGATCCCTGGAGCGTGTAGCTCTGAGGGATTGGGATTTCTTTAAGTGTAGCATGTCCAACAGCTCAGGGTTTGACATGGCCTTGTATGTTAAGCAGAGATCGCCTCTGAGTAGACGATATGCGACAGAGTATAGCTGGAGTTTTTTAAGGCGGTCAGCGTAGGGCATCTGCTTTAGGCCTGTGATTCTTTTAGTGAGGTATTTCTGAGGCCTTTCCAGTTGTTGCAGATGTCTTGAGAGGTACATACCAAATGGGCGTTGTATTCTATAATGGGTCTAATGAGGGATGAGTACAGTGGGACAATGACCTCCTTTTTCTGGATGAAAAGCCCTTTGTGATGAGGTGTGCCACATAGAAGGATTTCCTGACTGTTGTGGCGATGTGGTTATCGAAGGTGAGACCACTGTCCACCTGTGTCCCTAAGTCTCTTATCACACTTTCTGTGTTTAGTGTACTGCCACCTATATGGTAATTCATGGATACATGTTTTTTTCCCAAAGGGGATAACAATACATTTCTTGGCATTGAGCTTGAGCCCATGGCTCTGGCACCAAGCATCTGTTTCTGTAAGGCCCTTTTGTAGAGTATCCACATCATTTGGCGATTCAATAATGGCTCCCAGTTTGCAGTCATCTGCAAACTTTGTTAGCCAGAGTCCCTTAGTGTTGACCTGTACTTCAGAGAAGTAGATGCCAAACAAGAGCGGCCCCAGGACTGAACCCTGAGGTACTCCACTTGTCACTTGTCTGGAGCTGGATTTGGAGTCGGCTACTTTTACAGTGTGGGTTCTATCAGTAAGCCATTTAGCAACCCATTGGGTGACATAGGGATTGATGCCCAAGTTAGTAAGTTTATCTATGATTCCAGAGTGGGGGATGGTGTCAAAGGCCTTGGCAAGGTCTAGATAGGCTGTGTGGACCACCTTACCCTTGTCCATGGCTCTGGAGACTGATTCAAAGAAGTCAATCAGGTTCAGGAAACAAGATCGGCCCTTCACAAACCCAAACTGGGTGGGGTCCAGTGTTTGAAGGTTGCCAATGTCTTTGTTTATAAGTTCCATGATAATACGCACCATGGCCTTGCAGATAAGGCTTGTTTTATATATATATATATATATATATATATATATATATATATATATATATATAATGCATTTCAGTTTGATGTCTGGAGAAGTCTACTGTGCATAGAAGAAGATTAATTTACAGACCATAAAATCATGCAGCAGTACGGTCTTATAGTATGTATAGAGTATAGTATTGAGACAAAAGAATAGCTGGAATTTAGTTAGAAACAAAGTTTGGAGTAAGTAGAAGTAGGAGTAGCCGGGGAAAGTCTGTGTGTGTCAAAAAGATGCTGGAGAAGGTTAGCACTTATGGTATAATCAGAAAAACTAGAGGATAGATGTAGTTAGTAGAGGAATGTATGCTGGAGAAGAGCATGAGCATTCCCACTTTGAAGATAGGTAGGAGTAGAGGAGGGATTTGAAGTTGGCATGGTTTGGAGTATTTCAAAGGGAGGGAGGAAGTGAGTTCTATAGTTTAGCTAAGGAGCAGGACAGCAGAAGGTGCCCAGAGGGCCTTAAAAATTTGTAGATTTTTAGGAGGTTTTGATTTTCTGATTAAAGTGAACAATTGGGAATATAGGGGGTTAAGGTGGTGGAGAGAGTGGGATAGCTGGAGGGCTTGAATATGAGCTTATGGGCAGTGGTACGTTTAAAAAAGTTCAGGTAATTAGGAAGTTTGAGCCACTGCAGAGAGTGGAGGGAGATGCAATGATGAGACAAATTTTTGGAGTTGGTGGTGAATTTGCAGATTATATTATAGCAGGATTCCAGTTTGGATTGTAAGCTGAGTTGGAGATTAGTGAGCTGAAGAGCATCATACATGAGAGAGGGGAGATGGTATGAAGAGGCTAAGGTCCTTCTGGTGCAGGGAGTAAGGTAGCGGTTGTGTCTATATAGGAGTCCTAGTTTTTGGTGGGTTTCCTTGATGTTTGTTTGAATGTGGATATTGAATTTTAAATGTTCATCAATGATGACACCAAGCAGTTTAGTGTGCGGAACAATTTCAATGGAGATATTATTCTGGCTTAGTATTGTAAAGAAGTTTTATCACTTAAGGAGTTTTTAGATGGAGAAAAGCTCATTAGTTTTGTTTAGTTTGCGTTTAGGGTGAGATGGATGCTTTGCATCCATGTTTCAATTTCAGAGAAAGCTGACTGAGTTTTTAGCAGTAGGTCAGAGGGGGAGTCAGCTGAACAGTTGATTGTTCAATCATCTGCATACTGGATTAGAGAGGTATCTGGGATGAAGTGGTGAGAGTTTTTGATGAATGTATTGAAGAGTAATGGGCCAGGGCCAGGGACAGAACCTTGGGGAACAGCTGTAGGGGTGTGTAGGAAGGATGAGGTAGAATATTTCTATTTTACAGCTTGTTGTCTTTCGGAGAGGTAGCTAGAAAACCATGCTATAGTGGAAGGGGTGAGGTTGAGGGAGGGGAGCTGAGCTAGGAGTATAGGATAGGAGAAAGTATCAAAAGCTTTGGATAGGTATAGGAACAGGGTAGATATGATTTTGCCAGAGTAACGAGCATGGTTAATGGTCTTGAGGAAGGAGAGGAGGGCAGTGATGGTACTGCGGCCAGGGCGTAAACCATGCTGTGTGAGAGTAAGGAGGTTATTGTGAATTGGATATGTCATCAGTTGTGAATGAATACATTTTTCCAGGAATTTTGAGACTGGAGAAAGAAATGCAATAGGCTAGAAACTGGTGGTGTCAGTGTTTTTGCCACCCACATTCAAACAAACTTCAAAGAAACCCACCAAAAACTAGGACTCCTATATAGACACAACCGCTACCTTACTCCCTGCACCATAAGGATCTTAGCCTCATCATATCATCTCCCCTCTCTCATGTATGATGCTCCTCAGCTCACTTTGTGGAGTGGAATGATGAATGCATGTCTCCATATTGAAGGAACATAGGATTTTTGGATGGACCTGTTTATTATAATGGGGATAATGAAGGCTATGCTGTTGGCAGATAATTTGAAAAAAGATGGCGGTAAATTATCTGGTGCATTGCAGCATGGTTTTAGTTGGAGGAAGAGTTTTTTATTGTGTTTATGGGGACAGGATTGAGGTTGAAGGTGGGGGTATGAGTTGTATGATCAGAAGGAGGGGAGGGAGGAGAGAGTGATGAAATTGGAGAGGAGTGAAGGAAGCAGGTAGTCAGTTTGGCAATACATTCCACAAAGAAGGTGTTAAATAGACTGACTGTTTCTAGATCGGTGAGGTTAGGGTTAGGACAAGGGTTGTCTTTATTACCATAATGGAGGAAGGAAGAGGTAGTATTCCAGAATTTCCTAGGTTTGGTCGAGTGTTCAGATAGAAGCTTGGAGTAATATGTTTTGTGGTCTCTAGTTATTATTTTATGGTGTTGCAGAGTTGTTTAAATTCTAGTAGGACATTAGGTAGTTTATTGTTTTGGTATTGCTTCCACCTTTTGCCTCTTAGGAGCATGGCTTGTTTAGTTTCCTTTGATAGCCAGGGAGAGGTTTTAGCTTTAACTCATTTGTTCTGAGAGAAGCGAGGCTGTTGAGTAGGTTCAGAAAGGTTTTGTTAAATTAACTGAAGATGTTGTTAAGGAGCAAGGTTCTTAAAAGAGTCCAGTCTATTAGTTTTAGACAGTCTGAAAGTTGAAATTGGAGAGGTTACGAGTTTGAATGTTGCTTTTGATAAGGAGAGGGGTGATGGTCAAAAAGGCTGGCTGGTGGTCACTGGGAGGGTTTGGAAGGATTCCTGTATTTGAAATTAGGTTAGGATGAGATACTAAGATCCAGCCAGTAATGGTACCAGAGGCTCCATCTTTGTTTGGCCTGGTAGGAGAGTTTATTAGCTGGGTGAAGTTAAAGAGGTTGATTGTTTGAGTAGTAGATTGAGAGTTTATAGTGGCCCAGTTAGTGTTTATGTTGTCTATGATAAAGGTTTTGTTTTTAATGTTAGAGGAGAACCAGGAGAGGATGTCTTATAGTACTGGGATGTTGTTGCCTGGACGGATATAGAGGGTAGCTGTGCAAATTGATTTGTGTTTGCTGATTGTTTTGGAGAGCTATAGTTAATTCGGAGTTGGCGAATTTTGGAATGTGATTGTTGTATAGGGTAACTGCATAGGAGGAGGAAAAGATTATGGCTATGCCACCTCCTTTCTTGCTGGGTCTATCATTGTGAATCATTTGGTAGCCAGGTGGTAAAATATCATTGTCTTTTATGTATGGTTTAAGCCAAGTTTCTGTGATGGTAACTATGTCAGGGTGGTTATGGGGAAGCCAGGCATGGAGGGTAGGGATTTTATTTCGAAGACTTTGGGCATTAATTGTGGTTATGTGAATGGTCTTGGGGGTGTGAAGGTGTGAAGGAAGGGGAGAAGTGATGGATGGGTGTTAGTGGGGCCGGGGTTGGGATGAATGTCACCGGAAAGAGAAAGGGAAATTTGGTATAGTATGTGTGTAATATAGTCTAATGTGGAAGGAGAATTTAAGTAGTGGTAGGGAGTAAATTTGCTGAGGTGTGGATGCTGGGGTACATTAAGTGGGGTAGGATAGGTAGTATTTTGTGTTTATATAACAGCATTGTGTTAGAGGAGTAGAGTTCATGAGTCATAGAGGAGAAGGATGGTGGGATAGTGTGCTGGAAATTGGTTGTGAGAATGTGATGGTGAAGTATGGGAGGAGTTAGAGAGCTTTGTAAGGTAACTAAGGGTGGTTAGTAGTGCTATGAGTATTGTCAAACTGGAGAAATGTGGTTTGGTATGGGAAATAGTTTAGTTGGAGTTTGTGTCTTTAAGTTTAGACTGTGAGAAGTAGGAGATGGTATGGGCAATTGGACAGGAGTAGATTTGGGAGGAATTAGGGATAGATAAATGTACAGGTAGTGGGGGCAGGTGGAAATTGGGGACAGGGTATGCTTGCCTAGCAGTGGTTAGTGCAAACAATTATCAGTGACTTCAAGTAAGTATAGGTAACAGTTGCTGCAAACGTATAACTGTTGATTTCACTGTGTAAGAGAGCAAATTATTATTTACAAGCTAGAAGCACCTAAGACTTATCTGTTACACTAGCTAGGGGGTGCTGCCATATCCCATAGGAGCAACAAATAGTTAACGAGTGGCAAGCACCTAGAATGGGTCGGGATTTGCTGTACTGAGCAAGGAGGGGATTTACGGAGCTCTGCTGCTGCCTAGCATTGAGGCACCGGTAGTACAAGCAGAATAAAATAGGTATGGGGGTAGTCTCTGTGAGTGTGCACATTACCGGGGAGCTCTCTACACAGTAATAATTTACAAAAACAGATTCTACTTATCTTAGTAGTCTAGAATCTTAGAATACCTTACAAAAGCAGATTCTACTTAGAGGTAAAAATCCTGCAGGCGCTTACATGCAAGTAAAGGTGAGATATGATACTTTCTCCTGGAGAAAGCAGTTTAACACTTTTGGTCCTTCTGGCAATGGCAGTGTCACCTGTAGTTCTTGGGTTTTCTCTTTGCTAGGAGGGGGAGTTGAGGGCGACCATGCAAGCTGGAATAGAGGCAGAGAGAGAAAGGCTGGGTTATTGTCCATGTATGTATGTTGAAAAGGAGAATAAAGAGAAAAAGTGCATGGGTGGCTGAGACAGGTGAGTGGAACAGGATGAGTGAGAGGGGAAAGAGAAAGCTGAATGAGATTGTGCATGCAGTAGGGTAGTACAAGGGATATAGCAGCCTTATAACAGCATGGAGAACAGGGGAGCAGAGCAGCAGATCATTACAACACATTTGTACTTGTATTTGTAAATGATCGGTATTTATAACATATTGCAGTAAAACTCTAAAAAAGTAGAAGCTGGTTGGATAACAATGCAAAAAAAGCCAATCCTTAACAGTATTTCAGTTACAATGCTAAAATAACCAAACCTGAACAATATTTCAGTAGCACAGACCAACAAACTGGAGGAAAATTACCTTTGATTAGTATGCTGGCCTCTATAGGATCAGATAGACTATATATATATATATATATATATATATATATATATATATATATATATATATATATATATATACATACATACATAACACATACACATACATACACACACACACACACACACACACACACACACACACACACACACACACACACACATATACATATATATATATATATATATATATATATATATATATATATATATATATATATATATATATATATAAATATCTCATTTACAGGGGTGTGGGGGGCACAGTCCCCCACATGAGTGATATAAAAAAATTATGTTTTTATTTGTTTTTGCTTGTTTTACATTTTGCATGTGCCAAGGCTGTTTCTTGGAGCATGCTTATTGTCATGTCAGCATCTGTTTTTTTTGACATTTTGATGTCGATGTTTTCCTAGCTCAGATTAGGTGACTTCAATTTTACCTAACTATATATATATATATATATATATATATATATATATATATATATATATATATTGGTATAGGGCACAGGATCAAATGAACAATGCCACGATACCCAGTAGACTGACTCATACCTTTTCACTGTACAGATTTTCGCAGAATGTCCAGAATTTTGGCTCATATTTTTGCCCTGTTCCTCTTTTTTCCTGGTAAATCACTGGAATGATCTCAAGATTTAAGTCATTAAATAACGACGTATATTTAAGTTTTAGACTTCAAATCCTTCAGAAAATGTATATTAAAACAAATCATGTTACTCTAGCAACTTGATAAGAGCAATATTTGAAAATATGTCCCTGTTTGTACCCTCATTTTGTAAAGCTTTGATCAGGTTTTTTGCATTAACAGCTTGAGGGTTATGGACCGACTCCATTTGGTTGACACAGACAGACAGGTGGTTGGCAAGTGTGTGAGATCGACAAACCCTGAGTTAGGGAATATTTCCATTCCCAGGGATTCTGGAATCTTAGAATTAGTATACATAATTAGCAGGGGGCTTAAAGTGCAGGAACACAAATGCGTCTGTGGAGGGCTTGCCTCCCTGCAAAAACACTTGCCATTAGTTTAGTCTGCTCTGGGGTAATCCCCAGAGCATGAACAGAATGTGCCAATATTGCTTACTTTAACATTATGACATTGATCTACTGGGTATCGGGACATGGTTGTTTCGATCCAGCGCTACACCCATATCCACCTATATGAATATTATATCTATCGATCTATATATAGGTCAATACATAGCTATATCTATCTATTCATCTACATATATATATATATATATATATATATATATATGTACAGAGAGAGAGAGAGAGAGAGAGAGAAAGATAAATACTTAGATACTGTATGCTGTTCTTGTGTACCAGCTGTCTGCCTTAAAAATTTTACTTACCAATTTCATACGAACAATGTCTTACTGACCCCCAGACATACACACATAAGTATGTATAACAATTGAGTAAAATTACAATAGTACCACAAATACCATTTCCTGAAAATGGGCTGCAAATCCAAAGATACCTTCCTGATCAAAAATTAAATAAATTAAAAAGTAAATGCATGCAATGAATATCAAATAATTAGACACGTAGAATAGGTTTCCTCCGGCAAAGAACTGCACGAGAATAAGATTGAATAGTGGTAAAAGAGAAATAGACCCTCGTGCAGGTACTATATAGTGCTTTAGCTAAACATGTAAAGAAGGAAGGCGATACACACAGTTTTGCTTTCCAAGTCTTGGAGGTTATTCCTGAGAATATTAGAATGGGAGACCTGACTAATGAAACTGAAAGAGTTATGTTGGATTTTGAAGTTAGTAGCACATTTAGAACATGAGCTTAATGATTTTGTTTCATCGAAGCCTGTATTGAAATCCAGGAAGCTTAGGAGATAAGGTTGAATTTATTATTATTAATTTTATTTTTATTATTGTCATAAGAATTGATATTTATTAATCAGTTAAATTAGTTGTATGTATTCATCTGAATGTGTTTATTTAAGCGTATATGGTGTTTACTGATTCACTGTGCCTTTAAGAGTGTTGATTAATTAAGTAATTACATCACATGAATGTTATTTAAATTGTAACTGCATTAGCTTGAATATGTCTGATGAAGCAATGTTACTATTGTGAAAGTGCTTACAGTAAAGTTTGTTTTTATCTTTAACTGGTGTTTCGTTATTAGAGAACTTGCTGTGTTTCTGCACGACGGTCTATTTCTCTTTTACCACTAATCAAATAATTAGTGTCATCAGCTCCAAAAAAACAATTATCTTAATCTTTAAGACTCCCCATCAGACAAAGGACAGATATTTTCAGTAATAATTTTAACATTTGTATCATTTTTAAGCAGTGCACATGTTCAAATTGCAGTAATACCTGCTGGAAAAAGCAATTTAATTAATAATGGAACTTCTGCACATGTAACTCCATTTGCCAGTGGTGTTAGGCCTCGTCATACCTCACTTAGTTTATTGTTTTCCCAGTTCTGTCTACTCTGCTGTTATTACATAGTTACTTACTTATTATTTTTCAGTACTAAGAAACCAGGTCAAACATTATAGTGAAATACTGAACAGATTCCCATGGTATGGTATGAATAACGGCTAAAAGAAAATGTATGTCAGCTTATTGAGCAGCCAAAGGGCACAATTAGCAACATTTAGGTTGGATAGTTTGGCAGGGCAGCCGCAGTGATGCAGCAGTTAGTGTTGTCGCCTCACAGCAAGAAGTTCTCCGTTTCGATTCTTGGCTGGGGTGCCTTCTGTGTGGAGTCTGCATGTTCTCCCTGCAGTCGCGTGGTTTCCTCTGAGTGCTCTGGTTTCCTCCCACATTCCGAAGACATGCTGTAGGTGGATTGGGCACTCTAAATCGGACCTAGGTGTGAGTGTGTGCATATGTGTGCCTTCTGTGGATTACTGGGTACCAAGCAGGCAACTCAACACCATAAAACTCCACTGTCATTCATTCTGACTGTTCTGTTGTCATGACCCCTAACCGGGAAAAGCCAAAAGAAGAAGAAGGTTGGATAGTTTGGCAAAACTGCAAAGATGTTACTGCAGAGATGGAAAGGGAACTGTGAGAAAATCAGATGACAGATAAAGTGTAAAGTGGGGGAGCTGAACATCATGCCAAATTAAAATGGCATGAGAAGGCCTTCTTTTTAAATTTAATATAAACAATCATTTCATTGCAAGACACAATGCATTTAGCTGC
Organism: Protopterus annectens; assembly: GCF_019279795.1. Lineage (NCBI taxonomy): Eukaryota > Metazoa > Chordata > Ceratodontiformes > Protopteridae > Protopterus > Protopterus annectens. The sequence continues at coordinate 1,108,848,417 of NC_056743.1, read as the reverse complement.
TCTGATGGCTAATAATGCCTTCCATATTGCCTAGAAGTAGAGGTAAACACACACACTTTCAAGATTAACTAATTGTAATGGTTCTGTTATAAAATATCTGATTAATTTTAAGCAAAACTGTTAGCAGAATTATAACCAGTGACAAGCCATTAGCATTCAGTAGATTAGCAAAGATAAAGAAATATATTTAGAGACAAAATCCTAAAGCAGTCCTCACAATTTCTATTCACTTGAGTGTATAGGTTGTTTTTATACTACTCACATTTGTGACCATGTATGTTACCTCAAGACTAGACATATCTGTTTGTTCTCGATAAATTGCTGTCATAGTAAAAATTATTCTATGGAAACAAGAAGGGCTGCACATGTTTTTGGAGATATTAATTTTTGAGATACCTAAAATTATACAAATCAAGGCTGCTTATTAAAAACTACTGGCAGAAGCTTTGGTAAAGAAAGCATGCAGACAGAAAGTTCTTCAGAGTGCATATTTTTGATGAGTCTGATTTAAAACCTCATCATTGAAAGCAGATTTTTAAACAGCAACACTACAAGTTACTTCTAATGAATGCCTCTAAACTTGGGAGGGGGGCAGGGGAACAGCTTCTGTCATCACATGCAAGTCTAGTTGCCATTGATATTTCTTTATTACATTATAAATCTTTTCTACTGCTAAAGTTTAAGCAGAGAATATGAAGAACTCAGATAAAGCTGCCTGCTGTGCTGAACATTTTAGGAAGACTGGACTGTTAGAGGAGTCTGTTAAGGAGATGATCTGGATAGTGCATAACTGAACAGGAAATGAAATATGGATGGATGGCGGAGTTCTGAAGCAGGAAAATATACTAACAACAAAAGTTAATGGTAGGTCAAATGTGAATGCACCAACATCGTTGCAGGTTGTCAAATTAATTATATATATCAGATAGCTGTTAAAAATTTTAAATCCATGTTATGTTATAGATGGAAGTTAATACAGCAAACAGAAAAAAATCTTCAGCTCATCTTAAACTTTTGAAATTTAACATTAGAGATCTTTAATCAACATGGGCCAAATCGGTACTGTATGCAGTCATTATTAATTTAAATGCATTTTATAAGAAACAAACAATGAGTTCTGTAGCTATGAGTTTCCTTAGGGGCTTTGAACTTTAGTCATGTAATCTATTACACTGTTTAAATTTTGTCAGGGTGGACAGCCTCTACAACATGTGGTTTCCTTCTTGATGATGACATAAACCATTAGCACTCCTGCAAAACATAGCAATCAATATATAATGAACAGGATGGGACTTCCCAGTCCCTTCCCAGAAATCATTCCAGATTTCTGTTGCAGAAGCTTTATTAAAAACGTGCTTGGCATGTGCAGAATTTCTTTTACTATCCTTCTATCAAACTAATATACATTTAAGTAAAGAATGCAGATTTTCATTTTAATGTTTTCGTTTATATATATATTTTTTAATGACTGGATAAGAACTAAGCAGCAATATCTGTTCTTAGAAATGACACAGGAGCTCTGGTTTGGTTTATTTATTTATAATTACATATTTTAGTAACCAGATAATTGAACGGATCCTCCTCTTTTCATCCACTAATCAGATTATAGTTAAAATACAGATTACTGCAAATATATAACTTAAAAAAATATATCATCTTTCCAAGTAACGTGAATGGCATAAGACTTAGTTGTGCACACCTCTTATTTTATTTATGTATTTATTTGTTTATCTGTGCATTTATTTATTTACTGTTTTACTAGTTTATTGAACTGGTTAACATACTGGACAGATCTGTCCCTTTACAGGGACATCTCAGGAGCACAGTCATGTTGACTGGCTTGCTCAGTGTCACACAGTAGGCAGAGGGAGTTGGAATGAACTAAATCTGTACCCCAGGCTCAGGAAGCCGTTCATTCGTAAATCAGACCTTTTTAGTTCATAGGTGAATATTAGGTAATTAGCCTGGGCCTAGCCAAAAAAACATATGCAAACATTTCCTTTATTTATTTATTTTTTTATAGATTTCATAGATTAACCCATATTAGGTACCTCCAACTGAGAAAACCTAACTGTAATTTTTCCAAACTATTAAAACACTCACATACACCACATCAACACCTACTTCTACATGGGGACATTCATCCTAATCCAGGCCCAGAAAACACCATCACTAATTCCCAATCATTCCATACCACCTCTGAAACCCCAATTAGTGGCCCCAACTCTCTTCTCATAGCTCACCTCAACATACGTAGTTTAAACAATAAAATTACACAGCTACATGCACTATTAGGTTTATATTCTTTTGACATCCTATGTCTAACAGAGACTTGGCTCAAGCCAGTAATTAGCAACGATGATATAATACCACCTAGATATAATATCCTGAGACAAGATCATCTAAACAAAAAAGGCGGTGGGGTAGCAATATTGTATAAATCTGAATTACAAATTACTATATTGGATACTCAGTCTCCCACTCCTAACAATGCTGAAATCTTAATCACTAAGCTCCAGATTAATACAAATAAATCCTTATACATTATCTGTGCCTATATCCCTCCAGGTAATAACATTAACACTCTTGAAAATTCACTTAGCTGGTTGTCCACATCCTTCCCACAAGAAACAATACTCCTTGGAGATTTTAATATTGATTGGTATTGTTGTACTTCAACCAAACCTACTACTCACATAACCCTTTATGGCTTCTATCAAACCATCACCTCTACTACCAGAACCCACAAACCTAGCAATAAAAAAGCACCTTAGACTGGACATTAGTTAATAGTAATCCTCTCCTATATAAAACAGGTACATTGCCTGATGATATTAGTGACCACTCTCTTACCTTTATAACTAGACGAAAGACTACTATACCCAGCCAAACTACCTTTAGGACTACCCGGAACAAAAAAAAAAAACTAAACCCAGACATCTACCTAGCTGAGCTCAAAGCTTGCAACTGGTCACCCCTAAAATACCTACCACTTGATGAAGCGGTGTCATACTTTAATTCCAAATTCCTGCTAATTCTTGACCGCCATGCCCCCTCTCGTACAGTGAGGACCAGGAACAAACCTGCTCCTTGGCTCTCCAAAGTGACCAGGCACAAAATGCTACAGAGAAATAAGATTTGGTCCAAATGTAGGTATACAAAAAACCCTATAGACCATCAAAACTTTAGACAGATTAGAAACACTACTAAAAAACTAACTATTCTTGACAAAAAAACTATTACCATAAACTCCAACAAACCCAACCACATAATCCACAAAAAATTTGGTCAGGCATCAACAGGCTACTTCATCCAGGTCACTCCAAAACTCCTACCCCATCTAACTTGACTCAAAACACTCCCATCCAAATCGCAGACACATTTAACAAATTTTTCTCGGAATCAGTTAAATCACTAGCAAATACCTTATCCCCAGCTAGCACCACTACACCACCCTCAATAGCTAATAATCCTCCTGCATTTCCTCTACAACCAGTGCCAACATCACTCGTCCATATGCTTCTCCAAAAACTTAAACCTTGTACTCCATCAGCTGACCTCCTCCCAGCTGAATATCTGCAAATGGCAGCTGGTGCACTAGCCTACCCTATTTCCATCTTAATAAACAGAACTATTACAGAATGTACCATCCCTTTTCTTTGGAAAGTTTTACATAAAATTCCATTGCATAAGGGTGGTAACTCAACTGAACTCACTAACTTTCAACCCACTGCCATACTCTCTCCTTTAGCAAAAATCAAGGAGAAATGTATCCACCAGCAGGTACCATCTCCTACAAAACAAGCTACTGGCTGACTACCAGCATGGCTTTAGACCATTCCACAGCACTACAACTGCTCTTTTATCCTTCTCTGATTGTATTAATAGAAATCGAAATAACAACCTGCTTTTCTCTGCTCTCTTTATAGACCTCTCTAAAGCCTTTGACATGGTTAATCATCAATTAATGTCAGATACACTACAATCACTTTCCTTAGATGCTCACGCAGTCAAATAGTTTAAGTCTTATCTAGGTAACAGACAACAGGCAGTCCTCTGGGACAACAAACTATCTACTCTGCTCCCAGTTACTCTGGGTGTCCCACAAGGCTCCATTCTGGGACCTCTCCTCTTTTCTATTTTCATTAATGATCTGAAAACTACCCTCCCCCATACCACCTGCATACAATATACTGATGACTCGACCTTAATCTGTGCACCAGCTTCTTCAGCTGAACTCCAGACCAGTACCCAAACAGTACTTACCTTAGTTGAAAACTGGTTCCATCAACGCTGTCTCCTCCTTAACCCCCAAAAAACTAAACTATTACTGTTCACTCCCACACAGAAGTCTACCCATATTAATTTCACAATTACATCAAATAATAGCACTGTAATAGCACCCGACACAACCACCAAACTCTTAGGTGTAACAATTGATCATAATCTTAACTATGACAATCACATAAACTTAACTATCAAAGCAGTTAATAGAAAACTTGGTTTCCTTTACAGGCTTAAAGCCTTTCTTACACCCTCTGCCAGGACTACTATTGCTCAAACCCATCTAATCTCCACCCTACTCTATGCCTCCCCCATATATACCAACTTATCTAAAAGTAATCTAAACAAACTGGCAACTTCCTATAACAACATCGCCAGATTTGCCACTGGCTCCCCCTTTAGAACCCACCACTGCCAAAATCTGAAACAGCTAGGATGGCTGGAATTTCAAAACCAGGTTCTTCTTCAGCAGCTTACTATCACTCATAAGGTCCTGTACCATCCCACTAATACTCCTGTACTCTGTAATCTTATTAGTCCTTATATAAATCTCAAAACTCTACGCTCAGCAAATAAGTTACTAGTTGCCACCCTTAAATCCAATACAAATCTGGTGACTGCCTGTTTACTAACTTTGTTGGAAATACTTGGAACAGACTTCCAAATGATCTAACTACCCTTATATCTACCCCACTGTTTAAGAACCAATTAAGAGTCTTTCTTAAATCCCAGTGGTTATGTACATGTTCTAAACCAGACTGACACCCTCTCCCCTTGCTAAAATACCTCAAAACTTCCTTAACACTGATATCCATTTCTTATTTCCTTCACTGTTTGTTTACGTTCCTCTACATTTTTTTCTTGTTTTAACTCAGTATTTTCTGTAACCTGTCAAACTACTACATAATAAAAGCTAGCCTTTTCAGAGATTTGTAATATGCCATGCCCTGTGAGCATCTATGTATATAAAATGTTTGATAGATACCAGCTATACATTTCTTTTTGCTTTCTATGTCTAACCCACTACTCTAAATCTGCTCTACCTAGTCTTCTATAGTTACATCGAATGCTCTTAATCTCTTTACACCAACTCTAACATTATTATTTTTTTCTTTTTTCTCACTTTTTTTATATTGTGATTTCTTTTTCTCTTTCCTTTTTTTCCTCCTCTCACCTACTAACTTAAATTAAATCTATGGTAAAGTCTTTTTTTTTTTACATTATTTAGTGTTATAGTGTTTTCTTAAAGTAGATGCTTTGTATCTTTACTCAATTAAACTAATACTGTTTTGGAGCTTTTCTCCCCGGGCCTCTACTGAAAATGGACATATATCCAGCTAGACTAGCCCGGTCAACAAATGTAAAATAAAATAAATAAAAATAAAAATATTTAACATTTGTTTACTGGGAAAGCCCCACTTGGAAGGAAGTCAATTTTCAGCAGACACCTGGGGAGAAATACTCCAGACGCATGTCATTGTAACGTGGGAGGAAACCCCATTTAGCCTGAAGGAGGGAAAACAATATAGACTAGAGGAGAATCTGAGGCTAAGCTTGCCTTGAAAAAGACAAGGGTGCTACTCAGCATGACATGTAGTGTAAGTTTATTCCAACATTTAAGATATGTTAAGATCTATCATGTCAAGAAATGAATCAATCACACCAGTGTGTCTTTTTTATCTGCTAATAAAGATTTAGTTCCTTTAACCAAGTGTATGAACCACCATTACTTCTATGAAGAAATAGGACATCAGATAGAGTTAGATCTTTCATGACTCGAAAGGCTATACACAGATATCCATGGAGAAGTCTGTAAGAGACTGTGTATAGAGGAAGCATCGCTAATCTCTCCAAATAACAGATTTTGAGGCCACTGGTATTTTTATTTATGAATCTGTGAGGAATCTTAAGTTGTGTGATATAGCCTATGGGGTTTATATTATATGTTTGAAGAGACTTTTCTTCGAACATATAATCATCGACCCCTACAGAGCGAATGCTCTAAAGCGTTAATGGCCACGTATGCAGATTTTTTCCTTGGGAAAAAATTCATTGGGCCGTACAAAAAAAACACAAACTTCAAAACCCTAATCAAGTTGGGGGCTTCGCCCACCACACCCACTGATGTGGGGGGCTGTGCCTTCCACACCCCCCCAACTAAATATACCAACTCCAAGACCACTCTACATTGGGGAAAAGGGCAATTCCCGATAATGGCCAAGTGAATCTTTTCCCGAGGAAATATTTTGCAGACGTGGCCGTTCGCGCTTTAGAACATTCACTCTGTAGGGGTCAATGACTATATGTTCAAATAAAAGTCTCTTCAAACATATGTTATAGACTGGTCCTATGAGCTTCCAGTTTTACCTAATTAGTAATGATGTGGCCAGATCAATGGATGAAGGTGATTTCTACACTCCTTAACATTTAACTGTTTTGTCATTAGTGTTGTCTGTAGAGCTTGCCAAAGTAAGAGGGTGTGTACTTTTGTTGTCCTTCACGTCTGTACACATGGAGAGATATTTTAAGGCAAATATCCATGACTGTGATTTCTGTGGGCCGACATCTGCAAAAGCAGTTTCTCTACACTTACAGCCTTAGTACATGCTGTTTCACCTGCCATGTTGGATAACTGACTAGCTAAACGATCTGCTTACAAAGCTAAACTGCAGTCCAATGCACAGATATAGTGATTTTGTGTTACGGAGAGTGAATGGTGCTATCCTGAAGTCTTCCCATAGCTGAGCACCCAAATGTGGATGGAAGCTGAAGAACTTCTAGCAATTTTAGGTTCATAGGTGTTTACTAGGCTAACAGCCAGAAGGGCCTTTTTAAGCCTAGCCATGCATCTCAAATCTCTGACAAGTTCTGATAACCTTGATAAGTGTAAGCATGGGCCTGGGAGATGAACTATTTACAGGTTACCTGTGTCCATTAGAGTCATAGGTGCCAAACCAGGGATGAATTTCCAGTTTCCCATCCAATTGTCCAAGTTCCACTTGAATTGAGTTAGGAGGAACTCTGCTTGACATGGATGAGGAGCCTGTCCCATAGACGGGGTAATCTCTGGGATACATACCTATCTCTCCAGCAGGTCCTATTTACATCACAGGCAAGGTTTCAGTCTTTAGAATGGGTAATTCTGGTGCTGTTTGTTTTGTGGATAATATGTAGGAGACCATCAGAGTGTGGTTTAACAATGCCTTGTATGCCAGGCATAGATCTCTCCTCAAAAGCCTGTAGGAGACAGAATACAGGGATAGGGCCTTGAGGTGGTCTGCATAGGACATATTACTTATGCCCTGAATTCTTTTAGTGAGGAACCTCTGTGGACATTCCAATTGCTGGATATCCCTGGTTAGGTACATACTAAAGGGGGCATTGTACTCAATGATAGATCTGATGGATGCTGAATACAGTGGAACAATGATTTCCTTGGACCTGGATGCCATACCTTTGTTTATAAGTTGTGCAATATAGAATGATTTCCTCGCCATTGTAGACCCGTGAAGATCAAATACTAGATTGCTATCTATGTGTGTCCCTAAGTCTCTGACTACTGGGTCAACTCTAAGGGATGTGTTGTCAGTATGATAGTTACCCGGGATGGATGACTTCCCAGAGGATACTATTATGCATTTCTTGGCATTTAGTTTTAGTCCGCGGCTCTGACACCAGTTGTTTGTCTGCGTCAGCCCCACCTGGAGAACATTTGTGTCAATGTGAGATTCAATGACAGCTTCTAATTTGCAATCATCTGCAAATTTGGTCAGTCAGAGACCACTGACATTGGTCTTGACTTCTGAGAAGTAAATGCCAAAAAGGAGCGGTCCAAGGACTGATCCTGAGGGACTCTACTTGTGACTGGCCTCTTTGTAGAGGATGGCTCCCCAATTCTAACTTCCTGGGTGCTGTCTGTGAGCCAGTTGGCTATCCACAGGGTAGCATACGGGTTTGTACCTAACCTCTTGAGTTTGTCAACAGTATCCAAGTAGGGTGTTGTCTTAAATGCCTTGGTCAGTTCAAGGTAGGCAGTGTGAATGACTTTGCCCTCGTCCATAGCTTTGGTGACCTTCTTGAAGAAGTCCAACAGGTTGAGTAGGCATGATCTGCCCTTGACGAAACCAAACTGCTCTTGATAGTCAAGGTTTCCCCTTAAGATCACTTGTAATAATGTAATTGGTCATCTGTGAGGTGTAAGCATTGATTTGTCTTGCAAATCCAGGAAGTAAAGTGCATTTTTAATTCCCCTTTGAGTTACGCATATTCCTCACTGCTATATAACTTTTTGGTGATGTTTCACTCTAAAAGACTTTTGTGCCTAGAATTTAGATCTCTGTTTGAAATGGTTGATTCCCTGTTTTGAGCAGTTTGGTACAGCCCACTGGCAGTCTGGCAGTATCATACCATGCTCTTTCATTTGCAATATGGCCTCAGATATACTAACACATGTGATTAGTTGTTAGACTTCAGAGTATTTTATTCAGCTCTTTATGGTGGCAAGCTTTTTGAAGGCCTCTCTAGACACTCAGCTTGATTTTTTTTGAATATTGAACATTGATACAATGTTCTATTTCTCTAACAATTGTATAAGGTCAACAGTCAATTATTTAAGTCCCACAACTGACACATACAGAAATTATATGGGTTACAAGCCTAAATATGATTTTTTAATACATGGCAAAATATGAAGCCGAAGTAGTTCTTCAAGAGAGAGTGCAAGGGTGCAGGAGTGGTCAGAAACCCATAGTTTTTATGCAAAGCATTCATTTTGATGAGACATTTTTTTATTTTGTACCGACTGTCACATGATTTGGCTAGATCTGCATTTCAAATGCATACATTTTTTTACACCAAATATGTATTTGTGATGCATAACCAGCCACTTTAGCCACATTCTGTGAAAGTTGGTAAAAATAAAAAAAAGTTTCATTAGAATTAATGCTTTGCATTAAGCACCAGGGTTTCAGAATACTCCACACTCTAAGTCATATCTAAATTACAAATGCAAAATGGATACGAAAGAAATATACATTTCAATGTTCTCAAGTTGAAACAGAAAATGACATAAGCACACATTTATTGGTATAACACCAATCGCATCCCCAAGATATTAAGTGCTAAACAATGAAGACCTAAACCTGACCTATCACAATCCTGACAAAGGGATGTTTTTCACATCAGATAACACACTGAAGGTAAAAAGGGTGAGAATAAATGTTTGCAGAAAGGGAAAGTATACAAAGAGATGATGTGGTGGGATGAGTCTACTTGATATGATCGACATTTCACAATATAGAAACCCATATGGCCGAGACCATATGCTCAACATTTGAAATGCTGAACATACAAGTAGACCAAAAAAAAAAAAGAATAAAACAAACTTTAAAGATGCTAGCTCTGCCCCCCTGCACCACCCCCCGTAACTTTACTATACCAACTCCGAGATTGCATTACAGTGCGGAAATGGAAATCTTTCCATTCCGCACTGTACTGAGATGCCAGTTCCCCATGGTTGACATTTCAAATGTCGATCATATGGTCTTGGCCATGTGGGTTTCAACATTGTGAAATGTCGACCATGTGAAGGGGACCTGATAGGATATATAAAGAGCAAGTCACTATTTTTTTGTGAAATTGTAGATGGGTACCTAATGCAGATAAATAGCAAATTATCCAATATTCATCTGAATCTTTTCATTAAATCTAGAAATATAGTCAAAAATCTCCAGAAATCTAGAAAATATTTAAAGAATGACTTCAAGAGGATCTAGAAAGTTCCATTCTTTTAATCCAGTTTATCATTACAATATGTTTAACTTAAGAAGACACAAAGCAAATTAAATCAATACCATCCTTAAAATAATTCTCTGTAGGAATCCCTAGAAGATGTTGATGCCATTCACATTTTTCTGTGGTCTTTTCAGCCATTAATTGTATTTCCATTTTTGATGCCCCAAACATATGAAACAAATCTGTTACGGAACTGTTGTTACATATGTCACAAAGTGATGAACATAGAGTCCCTATCACTGCGAGCTTCGGAGGGGATAAGTAAAGATTCTGAAGTATATAAAGTTGATGGATCAGCTTTCATTATGGAAATATTTTGTTCATAAAGTTCATAAATGAATACAAGGTTAACTGCCGTGGGGCCATTCTAAGTCCAGCCAATTATCCCATGTGAGATTTAAACCCTGCTATATATATATATATATATATATATATATATATATATATATATATATATATATATATATATATATATATATATATAGGTCCAGTTTTAAATGCCGAAATATGGAGTTTAAAAAAAACAAACCCAAAACACCAAGATTTCGATACCTCTACATTTAAAAGTGAAAAAACCCACAAATGAACTAAAATAAAGTGTTTGCAGGGGGAAAGCCCCCCTGCATCCCCCATCCCCCTACTTAAATATATCAACTCTGAGATTGCGCTACAGTGAAGAGAACGGTAAGAGCAACAGGAGTATTACCGTTCTCTTCACTGTAGCGCAATCTAGGAGTTGGTATATTTAAGTAGGGGGTATATGGGGGTTGCAAGGTGACTTGCCCCCCCTGAAAACACTTTATTTTAGGTGTCTGCCACCCCCACTTTTAAATGTCGAGATACCGAAATCTCGATGTTTTGGGTTCGTTTTTTTTAAATTCGAGAATTCGGCATTTTGGCATTTAAAAGTGGACCCATATACACACACACACACACACACACACACACACACACACACACACATATATATATATATATATATATGTGTGTGTGTGTGTGTGTGTGTGTGTGTGTATATATATATATATATATATATATATATATATATATATATATGTGTGTGGATCTACTTCAGTAGATGGCATTGACAGAAAACAGAACTGAAAATCAATGAGACAAGAATATCATAATACCACAACAATGAATGTTTACCATTTCAAAACTGGTAAGAACAAAACACCAATTGTATATGTCACACACCACTTGCAGCTTCTGAATGGAGATTGTGCTGCACTGAGAATAACAGCTGCTCCATTTAAACATTTGATTTAACATAAACATGTATCCTTTTCAACAATTTTGTAAGCACTCCTGCAACCCCATGTGGTGGACTGCATCCCCCCACACCCCTGCAAATTATATATGCCAACTTCGAGATTGCATTACAGTGGGGAAAAGGGTAGATTTCCCAATCCTCATTGTACTGTATTCTCCATTTGGAAATGTTAAAAAATGTACATTTTTGTGTTAAATCAAGTGTTTAAATTGAGCAGCTGTTTCACTCAGTGCACTGCAGTCTCCATTCAGAAGCTCTGAGTGGTGTGTGACATGTGCAGTTGATGGTTTGTTCTTAATAGTTTTGAAATGGTAAACATTCTTTCTTGTGAGATTACTATCATCTCATCTCATTGATTTTCACTTCAGTTTTCTTTCAATTCAATCTACTAAAGTAGACTCATATATATATATATATATATATATATATATATATATATATATATATATATATATGTGTGTGTGTGTGTGTGTGTGTGTGTGTGTGTGTGTGTGTGTGTGTGTGTGTGTGTGTGTGTGTGTGTGTGTGTGTTTATATATATATCTGGATCATTTCTCCCCGGGCCTCTGCTGAAAATAGGATCTGTGGAACCTAATCGGACTTTCCATTCAACAAATGTTAAATAAATTAAATATATATATATATATATATATATATATATATATATATATATACACATATATATATATATATATAGATAGATATATGCATATTCACAGATCTTTTAACAGAGATCTACAATATTTGGTCATGTAACTTTTAGAAAAATGCCTTATGTCTATAATGGAGGTGTAAATAAATGATAGAAATCATTTTTAAGGTTAAGCTAAGATGTCATTTAAGTAGTTTTTTTTGGTGCTGCGGTAGCATTGTTGCCTCACAGTAAGACACTGTCCGGTTCAATTCTCAGCTAGGGTGTCTTCTGCGTGGAAACATGCGTGAATGGGCGTACCTTCGTTGAAGGTTGTGCATCAGAGCTGGCAACTCGGCATTTAAAAAATCTACTGCCAATCATTAGCGGACTGGAGTTCCACTGTGGCGACCCCTAACCGGGAAAAGCCGAAAGACACAACAACAACAACAACTTAACAGAGGGGAAAATAGAGACCATTTCACAAGCATTGCCTTATTCAAATTATTTGATTATTTTCTATTCCTAATTTTGTACTGACCTGCTTTGCAAGATTCTGTTGCACATTATTTCATACCTCTGGCACACTCTCCCTCAGTAATCTATATCCTCTTCCACTTGTTTCCTTTTCTCCCCAGAATCGCTGTTCCTCTACTTCTTTAAACCTCTGACACTCTTCCCTAGCAAACTTACCTGCTTACTGATTGTTTTTGTAAATAGTTTGTACTTGGCCTGGGCCAGCCCACTCTGTTCACCCTCTGCTCCCCTACTCTACCCAACACCCATTCCCACCCACCCCATTCAATTACATTTGTAATAACCACAATTCCACCCACCATTACAAACCAGCCAATCACATTACTATACACCAATCCCAACTGAACCAATCACACATCATTGCTTTACACAATCTGCCTATACTCTAGACAACTATCATTCTCTCTAACGACACCTACATTTCAGAGCTTTCTAACTCCAACAGCATAAGAAATCTATAAACACTACTTCTTAACCCCTCACCCAGGTACTACCTCATACCCTCTACTATGTCACTCATCTCTAACACAATACTCCTCTACCTCATACTTCAACTAACATCCCTACAGAATACCTACATTTGGTACTATCCCACCGCTAGTGTATCCTCACAAACAAAATCACTTACCAGCTTCTTCAAAGTATCCCCTAGCTTATATGCAACAGACTTAATCTTATGCAGAAAAGTAAAAATTCTTCCCATATGACAACATAACTACACCAACAACAATACAGTCTTTGCTTAATACTATCTAAAACAAGGAGAAAACAGCAACCCAATACTTTCCCACCCACAACTTCTAAGCTATACCAGTGTGGAGAAATACACCCCAACCCTGGCCTTAACTCAGCACCTCCTCATCCCCCAACTCCTATAACTCACTAAACTTAACAATTAACCTTCAAAGTATCAGGAAGAAAATACTAGGATTTCATGCCTGAATAGCTCACTACAAACCTGACACCATAGACACCACAGAAACATAGCTAAAACCCTATATTAAAGATAATGAATTCCTAACCCCAGGCTTTGCATGTCTTATCTAGACAGGTCTCATAAAGAAGTTGGAGGAGTCACTCTGATATATCCTAACACCTTCACCATTGCCCCATATACTAACCCTATCCCACATTCCTTCTTAGCTAATATATTAATTTCCTTTCTAAAAATGAATAATTGCAAAAGCATCTGCATTATTGTACTATATATCCCCCCAGGTGATAACATTCCTGTATTAGAAGAAATACTTGCCAGGCATCAAATAACATCAGAAATAAAACAATCATTTTAGGAGACATCAGTATTACCTGGTTAGATATCTCCCACAATCACCCCACCTCCAACATAAACATATACTCCTTTACCCAACTAATTAATAACATAACAAGACCTAACAAAAACAATAAGAGTGGATCAATCTTGGACTGGATTATGGTCTCCAACCCAAATAAAACAGCATCCACAGGCACACTCCCTGATAGCATAAATGACCACTTACCTGTCTATATATTACTAAAAACTTCCCTAACACCTAGCAGGCATCACTACAAACAAACCAGACTTACCCATGTCTGCCCTGCCACACTTAACATGACTCTACAATACATCAATTGGAATGCATTAAAATTCCTTCCCCTAGATGAGGCTGTTGAGTTCTTTAACTCAACATTTCTCAGGATCTTAAACAACCATGCTCCACTTCATGTAAAGAGAGCAAAAACTAATCATGCCAGTTGGGTCACTAAACCCACTAAGCACCTCAAACACCTAGTCATAAAGTAAAGAACACTATCTTACTCTACAAAACTACCATAAGCAAAATCCCAACAAATTCTGGAGCTCCATCAATTCTCTACTAAACCTAGGGTCAAGTAGCAATCCTTGTCCAAATCCATGCAAAACACCCAATGAAATAGCCTCACTCTTTAACTCTCATTTCTTCAGTACTAGAGCTGATCTAACTGACACTTTTCCCTCTAAACCGTTCACACAATATACCTCTTTCCCCCTTCTACAACATTTTCTGTCACACCCATACCCACCATCACAATAAAAAGCTGCTTCCAAAACTCAAACCATGCACCATCACCCCTGACAACCTACTTCTAGAATTCCTACAAATCTCTATCAACACTATAGCTTATCCTATCAGTATACTTCTAAACAGATCTAAAAAATATATATACTGCCGCTTCATAAAGGAGGTGCTAGCACAGACATTTCCAACTTCTGACCTATTGTCATCCTCTGTCCCATTTTAAAGATTCTGGAAAAATACGTACACACTCAACTTCTTTAATATCTGCTTCACAATGAAATCCTTTCTCCCAATCAACATGGATTTAGGCCTAGTCATAGCACCACTACAGCCCTTCATGGGCACAGTCAACCAGGCCTGAGATGCAGGAAAATTGTCTCTTCTCTTTCTTGACCTGTCAAAGGCCTTTGATAAGATCTCCCACTCCATTCTTCTTACTAAACTATCTGATATAGGCATCTCATCCTCAACTGTAGACTGGTTCTCAAACTATCTCAGAGACATGCAGCAGTCAACCAAATGGCAGCATTCTTACTCTCATTTCCTTAATATAGGTGTTCCTCAAGGCTCCATACTAGGGCCTGTCTTCCTCAGCATTTTTATTAACAACTTCCACAACTGTCTTACTCAAGGTACAGTCATACAACATGCAGATGATTCTACCATCATCTGTGCTGCCAACTCTTCCTCTGAATTACATCAACTCATCCAAGGTGCCCTTGCTTCTAGCGAAATATGGATGGCCAATAATCATCTTTTCCTAAACCCCAATAAAATGAAACTTGTACTTTTTCTGACAACGAAATCCACCTTCCTAAATAAGAAAAATTTCACTGTCCATTCTCAAAATAACACTATTATTGAGGTTATTCCATATACAAAACTATTAGACATCATCACAGATGAAAACCTGACATTTGACCTACACATTCAAACCAATGTTAAAAAAACACACCAAAAGATGGGCACCCTCTATAGACGCAAACACTTCCTAAACTACTCCGCAAAACTACCACTTGCATCTTCCTTCCTTCTACCATCTCTTCTTTATGGGG
The DNA here is from genome assembly GCF_019279795.1 of Protopterus annectens. Lineage (NCBI taxonomy): Eukaryota > Metazoa > Chordata > Ceratodontiformes > Protopteridae > Protopterus > Protopterus annectens. Next base: position 1,108,832,802 of record NC_056743.1, on the reverse strand, counting down.
CACCTTTCCTATCCTACATCCAGGCCTGATTAAATGCTACAATCAAATTGCAAAATTTGTTACAAATGCACAATACTCATCCCATCACTGCTCATCACTACACCAACTAAACTGGTTAAAACTCTCACATTATCTCTGATTTATCCAGTTAACCACAGCACACACATTTGTATATAAGCCAAATGACTGTCCTTCATTGCCTTCTCTACTCACTCCTTATCATCCTAACAGACCTCTCTGATTTCATAGGTTCATAGGTAGATACTAGGCTATCTGCCCTAGGGCATTTATAAGCCTAGCCAGAGTGTATTTGGCTTCCCCCTCCCTATTAGATTAGCCTACTGTGCCTCTGTAAAGTAGGTCACAGAAGGTACCCTTTTAAGATTAGTTTACTCTGCCTCTGTCTAGCAGGGACACAGGAGAGATCCCAGGGGTGAATTTGTGATTTCCCATCCACCCGTCCAAATTTCGCTTGAAGAGGGTCATCGAGGGGCTATGTCTAACATGAATTGGGATTCTATTCCAGAGTGAGGGGAGCCTCTGGGAAATGAATCTGTCCCTCCAGCATGTCCTATTTATTTTTGTGCTGAGGTTTAGGTCCCTGGAGCGTGTAGCTCTAAGAGACTTGGATTTTTTGAGGTGGAGCATGTCCATTAATTCTGGGTTTGACATGGCTTTGTACGTCAGGCATAGATTGCCTCTGAGTAGGCGGTAAGCATCTGAGTAGAGCTGGAGTTTCTTTAGTCGAGCTGCATAGGACATCTGTTTGTAGCCCATGATCCTCTTGGTGAGGTACTTTTGGGGTCTCTCCAGTTACTGCAGGTGTCAGGTAAGGTACATCCCAAAAGGGGCATTGTATTCAATTATGGGCCTGATGAGTGACGAGTAGAGGGGCACAATGACCTCTCTTGATCTAGATGTGAACCCTTTCGTGATAAGGTGGGCTATATAGAAGGTCTTTCTAACCACTTTGGCAACGTGATTATCAAAAGAGAGATTACTAGCTACGTTAGTCCCCAAATCTCTAACTACTTCTTCCGTACTTAATGGATTACCACCTATGTGATAATTTGTGGGCACCTTGTTTCTCCCAAAGGGGATGACTATGCACTTTTTAGCATTTAGCTTGATGCCGTGGTTCTGGCACCAAGCATCTGTCTCTGTGAGACCCTTTTGGAGGATGCTTGTGTCAGCTGGAGATTCGATTATGGCCCCCAGTTTGCAGTTATCTGCGAACTTTGTCAGCCATAATCCCCCCGTGTTAGCCTGAACCTTAGAGAAGTATATACCGAACAAGAGAGGTCCCAGAACTGAGCCCTGTGGGATGCCACTTGTAACTGGTTTGGATTCGGACATGGCACCTGCGATTCTGACCATATGGGTTCTATCTCTGAGCCAGTTTGCAACCCATCTTGTGATATAGGGGTTGATATTTAAGCTGGTAAGCTTATTTATGATGCCCGAGTGAGATATTGTGTTGAAGGCTTTTGCGAGGTCCAGGTAGGCTGTGTGGACTACCTTGCCCTCATCTATGGCTTTGGTAACTGTTTCAAAGAAATCAACTAGGTTTAAGAGGCAAGATCTGCCCTTAACAAAGCTGAAATGGGTAGGGTCCAGTGTCTGGAGGCTCCCAATGTCTTTGTTTATGAGTTCCATGATAATACACTCCATAGCTTTACAGACCAGACTAGTCAGGCTTATGGGGCGATAGTTTCCGGGGTCCGTTGTGGTACCACCTTTGTAGAGTGGGACCACTGTAGCTGTACGCCATTCTTTGGGTACATATCCTGTAGTAAGGCTAAGTTTGAACAGTGACTTAATGTGAGGGTTCAGTTCTTCTTGGAGCTCGTGTAAGACACAGCCTGGGACACCGTCTGGTCCTAGATGCTGAGTTTTTTGCTTTGGAGAGGGCAGCTTTCACCTGTGCATCTGTGATGTCAGGGAGGTTACATACAGTCGGGATAGGCATTTGCTCCTTTGGGGGGGAAGGGGGGGGGGTTTGCACTGAATCTGTCTGCCAGGATGTTGGCTATGTCTGTAGGTTCAGTATATTTTGTACCGTTATGCAACAATTCAGAGCATATCTGGGAGTTTCTGCCCATCTTTCTGAAATAACTAAAGAAGGCCTTGTGATTATCTTTAGTGTCTAGGGCAATTTTTCTTTCGAAACTGGCCTTTGATGATTTTATGAGGGATCGAAGTTTCTTGCTAATACTGATCAGAGATGCCTTCCCTTTTTGGGATTTTGCTCTGTCATGTAGTAGCTTCCTCCTTCTGTTGTATAGCTTATTTATGGCTGGGGTCCACCAGACCGGTCTCCTGTTTTTGGAGGAGTGAATCTTGGTTTTATTTGGGATAGCATGATCCATGCATTCCTGCAAGTGCTCATAGAATGCATTTGTAAAGGATTCTGCAGATTGGGCTGTATTATCCTCTGGCCCAGGGGCTTTGAAGGATTCCACCTCAGTCGTGAGAAGTGCAAAGTTGGCTTTGGAGAAATTCTTTACAGTGATTTCCTTGGCTGGGGGGTGGGGACAGGATATGGATGTCCAGGGAAATTTGTTTATGGTCTGATCTTACCAATGAGGGGTTTACCTCTGGTGTGGAACATAGAGTCCCCATGTTGGTGATGGCCAGGTCCAATATGTTGTTCCCTCTTGTGGGAGTGGTGACCAGTTGTTCCATTGTGTTAGAGTTTATAAATTCAAGGAACCGTTGGGCGAGGGTGTTTGGGCTTGAGTAGTTTTCCCAGTCAATGTTTGGGTAGTTGAAGTCACCCAATAACATAGTGTCATAACCTTTCATAACCAAATACTTCTAAATGTAAATAAACCGAACCAGGATGCTGGTCAGATGCATTACTTCTTTACAGTTGCAAAACTATGGAATAGTCTTCCACCATTAATAAGGCCTACCAGCAGTGCACCTCTCTTTAAGAAATCACTGAAACACCTTTCTTCTCTATGGCAGTGCTCCTGTACAAATACTGTACCTCACATAACCTGATTTCTCCTTTCTACCTTTACCCTACCATTTACCTAATTTGTCCCCCGCACTGTTCTATATATCCCTAGTCATTATTTTAACTCCTCTGCCATACTTTATGCTATATATGCTCACTCAGACTTAAGCTTAAGTATTTATACTTTCTTAGATAACGGACTGTGTATCAGACACCTAAGCTACACATATGGTTAACCTACTATCTTAATTCTACTATATCCCAATTAGCAATTAGTCTAACTGTCTAAACCTTCAACCTAGATAACCTTATCTAACATCTTGCCCAGATTTCAAATCATGCTCTGCTTATTTCCAAATGCATCACTTGCCTGCAAACAATATCATCTTGTTGTCCATTGCATCACTTAGTAGCTATGATCTGGTTTGAAATATTACATGTTGCTCAGAATGTATTCTATGCTTCATGTTGTATGTATACTATACCATATATACTATAATCAAGTTATCCATTGTGTTATACAGTTATGAGTAACATATTTCACTTTTTGTGTAGTATTTACCAAAAATTGGAACTTAAAAAAAAATTGGCGCACAAAAAGTTAGAAAATGTGGACTAAATGCAATCAATAAATGATATACAGATGTCTAATCAAAACTACCCTTACGGGAGATATAATTTTGTCATTACTATATTTTTATTAATGGTCACTGGCAGGTGCTCTTATGCTGCTAAGAGCCTGATAATCTACTGGGTATGTTACATATTACATAGTCTGACCTTGTAATTATTACATGTTGGCAGAAACAAAGATTACTTAGAGTACCTGCCAGCAAGTAAGGGTCATTAATCATTCTGCACATATTCCAGCCACTAACAAATATGTGCTGTCATAGTTTTCATATTTTTAATTTTATGGGACTTGAAAATTAGCTAACATTGCACACAGAAGGAACAAATGCAATTATGAAATAGTTCAGCTAAAATTAAAAATAACTTTTCTTTTCATACGTATACATCTCTGCTTTTAAATGACTCTGCATTTTCTGCTAGTCTTGCTTTTTTTGTTACTTGGTGTTTCCATTTCTATAATTTATGAAGCTGTTTAATTAATATTTTTTTTCATTATCACTGATTTGAATACTTCTGAATTCTATATGATTTTTATAACATAATAAAATGATAAAACATGAAGGATAATGCACAGAGCAATACAGATTGTTAACATGGGATATTTTTTATTTTTCAAGAACTGGTCCACCCCACCCAGCCTGGCATTGATCAGTGTCCTCTATCTACTCAATCTGCAGTCTAGTAGTCATTTGAGTCTCTGTCTCTCTCTCTCTCTCTTCCTAGATCCCATCTGGCAGTTGTCAAAATTCTCTTCCAACCTACCTCCAGAAAGCATCCAAACTGCCTATGGAGCAAACACAATATGTTGCTCCAGATATCTACTTTTGCCAAGGCCATATATTGATAAATAGTACAATGATAAATCTATTGACACCTTTCCAGTATCCACTGTTAGACTGTACCTCTACTTTCATGAAGGTGCAAGGAAATCAAGTCCAGGGAGAATTTGTGAATAATCATACATTCAGCTAATTACTATTTAAAGGAAGATAATGTATTGTGCTTCTTAATTTGCAGGGGTGTCTATTCTAGTGATGGAGAAGGTGCTGTGTAATGGACATATCTCTTAACTGTAATTTATTTTTTCTGCTCATGAAGACTTAAATACCTGGTTCTGGTGTATGTGGGAATATTTGATTTGTGGAAATACAATAGATGAAAAAACACTGGGACCACAACAATGTGAGAGACAAGGCATAGGTCTCTCCTTAGGACAGTATAAAATACAGACTAAACGGACATAATTTCCATTCTTTTCTTTTTTAACACCTTTATTGAATTATCACTTGTGACATAGGCCCATTTACATTTACATAAAATTAATCAAACTGCGTTAGCAAGTTAAAATTAGCAAACATTATGCTTCACATATACTGCTACTTTCTAGTAGAGTAGGGTTTTGTAAGCCAGTTAGTTCAGAACCTTTGAGTGTTTATTAATTGTTTGATATGACTAATAAAGTACATTCCAAAGTGGGCAATGTATTCTGTAATTAGCTTAATAAATATTGAATATAAGAAAACAATTATGTATTTCAAAGGTATTCCTTTGGCAATTAGATGTGCTAAGTGAAGTGACTTTCTGACTGTTGCTATTACATGATGATCAAAGGAGAAATAATTGTAAACCCAGGTTTCAAGGTCTTTAATTACATTTTCATTTTATGAGGGAATGAAGGGGGCTGTTTACCAATTGTGACAGTACTGTACTATTCAGCATTTCGTTTGCACCTGTTTTATTACACTTGGTATTTGCAAATGTAAGTTCTAGCTGAAGGGCTTTGGCATCAAAGGGGCACTTGACAATGACTCCAAATTTGCTTTCATCTGCAAACATGGTTAGCTAGAGGTCTTGGTTCATGGACTGGATAACAGAAAATATACCCAAATAATATCATGCATAAATAAAACCTGAAGCTCTATCAGTGATATATGCTTCTTATAGTACAAGTAGCACTCATGAATAAAATAGAGCAGGAAATGGAGAGGAATTGAAATGTTAAGTGCTATTAACATGCAACTAAAACCAACAAAATAGGTAAATGGTATGATTATTGTTGTAAAGCAAAGCAATTTGGAATAATCAAAATGAGTTTGTAAATGTCATTGGACCCATTTCAAATCTTCCATTGAAGAAAGAGTATTTTCCCAATTGGCTCTAGCAACATGGAATCAACTCACTGTAGAAGAGTGACAGGACACTTGAAACATTCAAATTCAGTCTGAAAGAGCATATGTATAAATACTCCACATGTTCTTGCTTTTGTGATAGTAGCTAGTCATTCTAAGTGATGCAGATGTCATATATGCATATGTAAAGTTATAGCTGATTACCCTTTGAAAGGCTGTTGTTTAGCAATCCTAATTGTACATACTGTAAGAATGTTTACTTAATATATTGACATTATTTTATTAGCATGCTTTGACCTATGTACTCCAGGCATGGCTTGCAATGCACTATTGTGACAGGGTCATGGCTGAAAAGGGCCTGTTGCCAGGCCTATTTACCTAGTTATCAATAAATAAATAGTTTCACATTATTGATCCACAGGTATATAATAAATTTAAGAATAGCATTCCTTATTGCTCACAGTTGACAAAATTGTCTTAAAACAGTCAAATAGGTTCAAGGTAAGTAATAGACTAGCTGTCTTTATGGACCATTTTAAGCCTAGCTAGTTTCCCTTTTTTGCTAAAAATAACCTACCCCATTTAGTTATAGACTGGTCTTACCCACCTCATAGTTGATAATTATATGTTACCCTACTGAAAATAGCTGTCATCATACCATAGATAATTTGAGGGGGATCATGCAGGGGATAAAGCATTTAGGAACTACCTCTGCTCATGAATATGGAATAGACAGGGATGAACTTTGTTTTATGTAGATAGGTGTTAGATATAACCTTAGGATTCTGATATATATATATATATATATATATATATATATATATATATATATATATATATCTATAGGTTTACTATTGAAATGTCGATCCTGACATAGGCATCACTTACTGAAAGAGTAAAATGTGATCGTCAGCACACCGAATCCCAAATGTGCGAACGGCAAAACCTCACCCCTGTCT
>NC_056743.1:1108781119-1108821119 GCF_019279795.1 Protopterus annectens | reverse complement strand
TCTAGATGAGAATCCCTTCATGATAAGGTGGGCAATGTAGAAGGTCTTTCTAACTACTTTAGCTACATGGGTGTCGAATGACAGACTACTATCAACCTGGGTCCCCAGGTCCCTGATAACTTCTTCTGTGCTCAGTGGATTGCCACCTATTTGGTAGCTAGGGGTAACCCTGTTTTTCCCGAAGGGTATGACTATGCATTTTGGCATTTAACTTTAGGCCATGGCTCTGGCACCAGTTATCCATTTCTGTGAGACCCTTCTGAAGGATATCTGTGTCAGATGTGTTTTCTACTATGGCCCACTTTGCAGTCATCTGCAAACTTTGTCAGCCATAACCCTCCTGTGTTTGCTTGTACTTGGAAAAGTAGATGCCAAACAAGAGTGGGCCCAGGACTGAGCCCTGTGGTACACCACTTGTGACAGGCTTTGAGTCTGACATGGCGCCAGCAACTCTGACCCTGTGGGTTCTGTCACTCAGCCAGTTTGCAACCCATCTTGTGATGTATGGGTTAACATTTAAGCTGATGAGTTTTCAATGATACCCGAGTGGGGTATTGTATCAAGGCCTTCGCCAGATCGAGGTAGGCTGTATGGACTGCCTTTCCCTCATCAATGGCTTTGGTGACTGTTTCGAAAAAGTCAACCAAGTTTAGAAGGCATAATCTGCCTTTGACAAAGCCAAACTGGGATGGATCCAAAATCTGCAAATTCCCTATGTCTTTATTTATGAGGTCCATTATGATCCTCTCCATGGCTTTGCAGATAAGGCTTGTTAAGCTAATGGGCCGGTAATTTCCAGGGTCGGTGGAGGCACCGCCTTTGTGAAGTGGGACCACAGTTGCAGTGCGCCACTTCCTGGGTACGTATCCAGAGGTAAGACTATGATTAAACAGCTGTCCTAGCTGTGGGTTTAATTCCTCGTTGAGTTCGTGGAGCACACAGCGGGGACACCATCAGGTCCCATGGATGCTGTGTTTTTGCTTTGGAGAGAGCAGTTCTCACTTGGGCGTTGGAGATGTTTGGGGGCTGCAATTGCTTGGTATAGATATCTCTCCTTTGGGGAGGGGAGAAGTTTGCACTGAACCTGTCAGCCAGTATGTTGGCAATGTCTGTAGGATCAGTAATCTTCACATCATTTTGAACTAGTTCTGAGCATATCTGGGAGTTTCCTCCCAGGTTTCTAACATAGCTAAAGAAGGCCTTATGATTGTCTTTTGAGTCTTTAGCTATTTTTCTCTCAAAATTTGCTTTGGATGATTTTATGAGAGCTCTTAGTTTTTTACTTATAGTGATCAAGAGTGTCTTACCTTTTAAGGATTTTGCTCTATCTTGTAGTAGCTTCCTCCTTTTGTTGTAGAGTTTGTTTATGGCTGGGGTCCACCAGACTGGACGCTTGCCTTTGGTACAAAGAGTCTTTGTTTTGCTTGGGATTGCCTTATCCATGCAGTCCTGCAGGTGCTGGTAGAAGGCATTTGTAAGTGATTCAGTGGCTTGAGTACTGTTTTCCGCCGGCTCGGGGGCCTTAAAGGAGACCACACTAGTCTTTAGAAGTGTGAAGTCGGCTTTCGAGAAGTTCTTTACTGTGGTCTTTTTTATTTCAGGTGGGGGTGGGATGAGGACCTCCAGCGAGATTAGTTTGTGATCTGATCTCACCAGTGAGGGGTATACTTCCGGTGTTGAACATTGTGCTCCCATGTTCGTGATGATGAGATCAAGTATGTTTTCTCCTCTTGTGGGGATGGTGACTAGTTGTTCCATGGCATTTGAGTTTATGAATTCCAGGAACTTTTGGGCTAGGGTGTTTGGGCTTGAGTAGTGTTCCCAGTCTATATTAGGGTAATTGAAGTCACCTAGTATGATGGTGTTTGGTGATACATTTATCCCCTCTAGTGTTTTCAGGAAGGCCATGTGAGGTTCCTGAGTTCATGAGGGTGGCCTGTAACATGCTACAATTTGCAGAGCAGTCTTGCCTATGGTTAATTGCACCTGGATGGTCTCCGATGCATCATGCATTGCCACCAGTCTTGAGGTGTGGGTGTCCTTGATGAATATGGATACCCCCCCTCCTTTCTTGGTATTGTCCGGATTTTGGGGCCGGAACGCATGATAAGAGGTAAAACCTGATAGTGCTGGGGTGCTCTCAGGAGCCTTGAACCAGGTTTCTGTCACTGCACAGACATCGATGTTCTCCATACTGAGAAGGGCCTCGAGTGCATGCATTTTGAGATTTAGACTTCTGGCATTGAGCAGCATTACCCTTAGTTTTTTCCTTTTTGTGTTCTAGGGTGGTAGGTTTAGAATTTGAGCCTTGCCTAAAAGGCACTATGGGGGTGGCAAGAGCCTTTGCCAATATCCGAATCCCAGGGTGACAGGTGCAAGCCGTCCCTTGCGAAGCAGCGTGGCTTGTCCAGCATGTCATCCCAGGCAGACAGACATTGGATCCCCTTTGAATGACACCAGAGTTTAAGCCAATTGTTAAAGCTGATCATCTTATCTCTGTATTGTGGCATCATTCTTGGTGAAGGTAGGATACTGCTCAAGGTCAGGGTCATACCTGCCTGGGCTACATAATCAGAGAGCTCCTCAATGTCTCTTTTCATGTAGTCCAAGGAGGTACGTCTCAGGTCGTTTACACCAGCGTGGACAATGACTGAGTCGTATTTGTACCTGCTGTTGAGAGACCTGAGTGCTTGCGTTATGTGGCGGATTCTAGCGCCCGACAGGCAGCTTACTGTGACCTTCTCCTTACTCAGTCTGGTGAGCGGGACGTCAGTGTGTCTGACTATGGAGTCACCAATGACTAGTGTGTCTGGCATTGTGTTTGGCCTTAAGGGCTGTGACTGTTTGACACTCTGACTGTGAGGTCTATGTGTTGCAGGTGTTGTGTTCTGAGGTGGTGGTTGTTTGGGTGTCTGCTTTGGTGGCCTCTGCTGTTTTGGTAGATTTTTGATCAGAGCCGCCGAGTATGTCTTTGTGTGTTTATGTGTATCATTTGAGGTTGTGATGGTACTATGTGAGACTGGGTCTATAGTGTGTGTGGTAACCTTCTCCTCCTGACTGGTCTTGCCAGTCCTATGTTGAGAGAGCTCAGCCTCCAGTTTGGCCGTATAGTTGCATCTCTCGCATGTATTTGTGTTTTGTGGGAGGAGGAGAGGGTTGTTCAGTGTACATGAGGCAATTGTAACATTGCCTCAATATTCCCAGGTTCACCAGCTGAGCAGGAGAGGACACTAGCAACTGATCCCTCGACATGCTAGAAGGACTAGACAAAAACTTTAAAAGAGATTCCGGGGACGTGGGTGACCAAGAAATGGGGTTTGCCTTTTTGGGGTGCTATCTATAAGAGTGCCGTATCAAGGTAATAAGTACTGTAGGAGCAAGTGCTAGGTTTAACAGATAGAGAAAAGTCTACTTGGAGTCAAGTAGAGATGATCTTTAGGTATTAGAGAAAGTGCTAGTAACAGGGATGCTTAAAGGTAAGATTGAAAAGAATGCACTCTGCAGTGTGCACTAGAGAAGTTAGATATGAAAGTAGGTAACTTGAGTTTTACCTGTTTAAAAAGTTAAGGTTTAGTGGAGAGTTACTATTTTTAAAACAGCAAGATGGACTGAAAGGGTGGTTACTTTTGTATTTTGGTACTATGAAATACTGTAGGATGGCCAATAAATTTAAATAATTGAAGGGGTGGGATTTCAAAAGTGATGGTTTTGTGATTACTCACATAAGCCAGTGAAAGTAGAGAGAAATGAGATATATGGTCAGATTAACATAAGAGGGGCAACTAGAAAGACAGTGGTATTTAACAAGACAACTTAAATGGGTGGGAGGGAGGGAAAAATTCTGCCTGACTCAGAACAGAGAGAGCTGTGGTCTCTTTTGAAGTTTTAATATGCTGTATATAGATATAGATATACATATATAGATATACATATATATATAGATATGTGTATATATATATATATACATATATATATATATATATATATATATATATTTATATATATATATATATATATATATATATAGCGAGAGAGAGATGTATGTATACACACACAAATATACTCTTGATCCAAGAAACCGGGCATTTAAGTGTTTTATCTAAGATCCAGTCTTTATCCAATACAGATTTGTTATAATCATGAAGAGTAAGCTACAACAGTTGTTTAACATTTCAATTTAAAAACTGCAATACTGTATATAGGTGTGCCTTTCTAACATTCTAACCAATAAAATCCTAATTACAAAAAAACAACTTTTCAGAAGAATTATTAATAGCCACAGATCTCTGGCCAAACAGAGTCATGATGGAGATAACCAGTTACAAAAAGTGTGGTTGAGATCCACCAATGTCAATTTACCAAATACAAATCCAGCAGCCAAAATGTTGGCTAGTCAAGGACTAGTATTGCTATCCTTCTTGCATAATGACCTAATGTCTTAACTACCATAACTCAACTATGGGGGAGGGGGATCATCAACAGGAGCCTTCAAAGATCAAAGAGTTCACATCATCATAAAGTCCATCTGTCCAAAATAATGGTTGTTTGAATAATTTTGCTCTAACTGCATTGAACAAAAGATAGCTGATTCAGATCAGATGTCAAAAATGTCTTGTACCCCCAGCTCAATGAATTAATGGATCGTAGCTATAGGTATTGTCATATTAAGCTTAAGAGAGGAAAGCAATGCTTAAATACAGGTTCTTAGGTAGTTATTAGACTTGCAGTCCAGGGGACCATTTTGGAGTCTAGCCCAAATTCGTAATTGCCCCAAAGCACTGTCTGGTTACATGATTTCCTCAAGGTCACACAGTAGGTAAATGATGGTTGGGAAATCAAACCCTATACCACAAAAACTACAGCTCACAGCCTTAATCAACTGCCTGAATGAAAACAAATTAACCAGAACTGATTACTAGCAAGGCATGCTAACAGAGTGCTACAATAATAATAATAATAATAAATAAATAAATAAAAAGATGAATGTTTAAATTTATTTGCTTATTTATTTATTTTACATTTTCGACCGGGGTAGTCTGACTGGATACTTGTCCATTTTCAGCGGATGCCCAGGGAGAAAAGCTCCATACATACATACAGAAAAATTGTTAACATTAAACAAGTTAAAGCACTGTTACAGATACAATACATAGGATAAAGGTCAGTGATAAAATAACTCTCAAAGTCACTTGAATTAAAAAGGGTTGCAACTCTTATGAAATCTAAAAGTTAAGAAAGATTCTTGTTTAACTTTTTGTAATGCAGTGGTGTGTGTGTGTGTGTGTGTGTGTGTGTGTGTGTGTGTGTGTGTGTGTGTGTGTGTGTGTGTGTGTGTGTGTGTGTGTGTGTGTGTGTGTGTTCACATAGGAATGGCATTGTTGTCTGTATGCATATGCATCCATAATCAGCATCTATACCTATTATATTTTGAATCAATATCCTCCCTTTTTTCTGCTTTGAGTTGTACCTATGGGTGCTTATACATAAATGTAAAGGTGACAAGCAACATCTCACTGTAGCAAAACTTTGTTGTTGTCTTCTTGATATCATTTGCATTACATGACATTATTGTATCCTGTATTGTCTCAGTATGTTATTACTGTATTTTATGTTCATAATATGAGTAATATTTGATTACCTATAATGAGGAAGCATCCAACTGTCTGGTGTTACAAGCTCTGCCTGATTACATGGTGCCAACAGTGAACTATGTTAAAAGTAATGGAAACTTTATAAATCTAGTCAATATGAACATTTGTTTGGCTAAGCAACAAAACATGCTTACTGTTGTGTCTACACTGCATCTCAAGTGTGCTATATGCCATTTGAAATGTCATCTGTCAAGACACAAATATGTCCAGTTTGTATACAATTTGCAGTATGTTGAGGCTTATGTATAAAAGCTTTCCTATTTTGTAATAGTCACAGTAAGATGCCTATGTTTGTGCCTGCACAGATGTTAACATTTTGGAACAAGCTGCTATTCTCATTTGAAATGTGCAACTTTTTGCCATGCAGAAATGATAATACATATACATTTCTGTGTTATGGGGACATGTACTGCCATTGTGGTTGTGACTAAACTGTTGTGTTTATAAATAGCTCGTTATTGTTATTGATACTGGTGTGTCTTTGCCCATGATGTATCATTTGCCATAAATTCAGTTTACCTGCTTGAGTCTTTCTGATCAGAAAGGAATGTAGCAGGCCTAGCAGCAAGAGGAGGCCCACAAGGAGGTCATATGGCTGTGTACCAGAATAAGGAGTTGAAATACTAAATCATTGATGTACTCTGATGAAGCCCTGACTATAGACCTGTTGATCCAAGTGTTATAGGTGGGCAGGGTGTTGTAGGAGCCAAACATGGCACTGCAGAGAAATAAGAAGGCAAGGTTTACTCACCTTTCTTTGGGGCTATGTGTGGGGGCTTAATGGTTACAAATTTAGTGTCATGACTTTGGGTGGAGGCTGGTATTCACCGACAGAATGTGAAACAAAAAAAACACATCACCACAGAAGCTGGGTCTCTTCCTTGCAGTGCCCACTGCTTGCTCACCAATAATACATCACATAGCAGTGCCATTATACCACTAATTTCCTCTGCAGCAATCATAATATCATGGCTACTCTGTGTCTGCTGAAAACTCAATGACTACAGCTGTGATAATTGTAATAGTATAACTACAAGGGTGAAAATGAGGATATACAATATTCCACACTATTATCCTTTCAATCAGGTACAGTAATCTTAGCATGTATTAAGCAAAGGAGGGCAAAGTTCCCCATGCCAGGTGAGTGCATATAGATAAATCCCACTGCAAGAATGGCTGGAAGGCGAAGCAATGAGTTTCGTAATTCACTGTTTTTCTTTCTGAATTTAATTCAGTGTCAGGATTTACAATAGAGTGTCTTGCAAATGTGATAGTAAATGAGGAGAAACTGGCTTCCTTTCCTCAGTACCCTCTGGCTTACATACAAAGCTAACTCAATCCATCATTTGAAAGGCTAGAAACCCTGATTTTGAGTGGTTAAAATGGGAACAGGAGTTAAAGAACTGATGAGAACTGGAACATTGATCCCCAGCAGGCAAATCTGTTGGAAAACTTCTGATAAAAAGGTGGAAAATATTGTCAAGCAGGCATTCCAACCTCTGCATGATAATGTTGGGCAGCCCTGTCTGCAGTCCCAGTTCCTAGAAAACCTGGTATGGGAGTTCTCCAAATCTCTAACACTCCCATTCCTAACCTTTGTCAACAAGACCAGCACTCTCTCATTCATTCCGACAAACTGCCCTAGACTACACTTTGTTGACTGAAGAAGCATTCAGCCAAGTCTAGTGTACCGACCCCAAAAACTCACACACACAAATATATATGTATATGTATTTGTTGTCATATAAATAAATATGTTAGGCTACAATCCCCATGTGGGGGGTGTTGTGAGCCCCCCCCCCTGCAAAAATACACATTTTAGTATAATTTGTGTCATTTTGGTTAAACATTCTGTGGATGTAATTCCATCAGCAGAATGTTGTTCAATGTAGTGGACTTTTGATCCTCTCTGAAATGTTTCATGATTCAAAACTATGGTGTACTAAGCAGCTTAAATATTTAGGTTGTACTTATTTTACTGACATTGAGCACCCCAAGATTGACCATGATAAGGCATTAACCATGACTACCCTTATGGAAGTCATTCTTTCCAACAATTTTATTATCGTTGAGAACCAATTGTTTCGACAACAAAAAGGTGTAGCCATGGGTGCTATATTCGCCCCCACATTTGCCAACATAATTTTGGCTCAGTGGGAGTCACAACATGTCTTTAAATCTAGATTTATGGACTGTTAGACCCATTATTGTCAATTCTTGGATGACATAGTGATATTTTGGACAGGGGGAAAACAAAAACGTGAGGAATTTTTTGAGTATTTAAATGACAGTACATCCTTTTTTAGGTTTACAATGGAAATGGCAGATGATTATGTGCGTTATTTAGATGTTATAGATCCAAACTGGAGTCACCACATGGAAGAACCAGATGAGTAAAACGTCTTTTATTGTTCCATAAAAACACAAGCGCTTTCACATAGATAAACTACGCTTCTTCAGGTGTAAATATCATGAAAAAATCAAACTTCTTTTATACACAGCCTTTTGGCGCGAAAACCAAAATACAGAGCAGTGATGAATCACTATTCTAATTAGCTATTGTTGTTCTTAAATCGGCAGTAAACAGTATTTTAAAACAGAAAAAAAGTAACTGATCAATTCATGAAAATTCAGGCATATAAAAAGCACGTTAGCTACGGTGCTGTAAACATTTATAATGATACTACAACACAGGATTACAGAAGAAGCGCTAAAAGCACTTAAGCGCTACAAACCTAGGTAGCATTAAAAGCTGAAATCCCAGCAGGCTTAACCTGACAGTATAGTAAGATTCCTGTAAAGTTATATTAGCTCCATCTCTGTAGCGCCAACCTAGTTAATGTCCGCTTGTATACTTAAGCCATCGAAGCTGGTCAAAACTGGCATTGCTCTTAGTATAAGCTTACATGCATTGTGTATTGACTAGTGTCTTTAAACTCAAAATTGACTAGTCAGTAAAATAAATACAGAACTTGCCGCTTTAAAACTTGTGTGCTCTATAGCTCAATAATTGGCACATATTCCACAGCTAACAGACTGTGTTAAACGTAAGAAACACTGTTTTGAAATCCATGGAAACAGTAAACGGAAGACAGAATAAGTGTCACCCAAGTTCCAAAACTTATTTCTAAAACTAAATTTCCAAGTCATATCCCTTTTGAATCATAAAATGCCAATGTATACAATGAAAAACCCTTCAGCATAAAAACAAAAGATATATATACTCTATGTGTTTAAGCCTTAAAAAAGACTGTCAGTAATTACTAGCCATACAACTAACATATATTGATGTGAGTTCTCAAAAAATTATTTAGATGTTACTATATTCAAAGAAAAAGAAAAAAGAGGTTTTTGTTCCAGCATTTATAGAAAACCTACTTACTCAAATTCACTTCTCCACTGTGATAGTTATCACTCCATCCACCAGAAAGAATAATTGGTAAAGGGGAAACTGGTGATAATGGCCCAGGTGGTAAGTGACAACTACAGGTTCACAGAACTAGTGAAGATTTTGAGAAATATGTTAAAAAATAGAGGATATCCGACATTATTTTTGGAAAAACATTTTGATGAGGTGTTAAGAAAAAGAAATGAAGGTGTTTTTCCCATTATTAGGAATAAATGTGAGTCAATTGAATGCTAATAGCAGCAAAGAGGGTGTTAACTTTCAGAAATCTTTGATTTTACCTTACAGTTTACATTTTGATGCTATTAAAGACATCCCACCTGGATTTTCAAAAGCCTGCACGGAGTGCAAGATGAGTGCAGTAGCTCACGCAGGCAATATGTCTGCCGTGCGATCCAGGAACAGCGTGCACAAGAGCTCCAGCACTAATCTTGCACAGACTAAGCCCTGGTATGCAAATCACCTCATTTGCTGGAGAAATCCATGCAAATGAGGTGCTATTGCAATCCAGGAAGCTTGCAATAGTCCATGCAAGACAAGTGCAATCTGCAGAATGTACTTGGTCAGTAACCAAGTACATTTCTTCAAATTCCAAAATGGAGCTATGACAGCTCCAAATAAAGGCTGCATATTATTGAGGAAGCATGCCAATGGCCAAGTAGAAGGCCAATGGCATTGCAGACTGTTTAAAAAATAAATAAAACAACATTTTTTTTTCGCCGATCTCGGCTGTTTAAGCATAGGGCAGCAGCGCACAAACGGAATCGGGGGGAAAATAAGAAAATAAACTGAAAATGAGCATTCTAACAAAAATCAGTATTCTGCCACGCAAGTCAATGGCAGGCAAAAGACAATTTGGCCAATGAGCAGTAGTTGCTAAGGGGGGATACTCAGTGTGGGACATGTAACTATGCATTAGTAGACAATCCTATGCAAATGCAAGAAAGGTTAGTGAATCCCAGATTTTCCCAGGGTGTGAGGCAGGTCCCAAGAGTGTAAGGGTATAAATAGCTGGGTGCAACACTAGGATATAGGTGACATCATGGGGGTGTGTGTCAGGCATACTGTAAGTGGATTGGAGCACTGTGGCTCGGCACTGGTCCTAGCTTAGCACAGCTAAGCTAAAGGTGTGTCCAAACTGCCTGGCACTCTTTACAAAGTGTAAGCGGGTGTGCGCACCGCGCACCTGGTCTTACAGGAAGAAAAAGGAAGTTAACCAGGAAATAGCAGCCCTGTGCACATTTAAGCACTCTGTTTGTGTGGCATGCACACAGGCTTAAACTGGGAGCCAATGGGAAGGGAAAACAGCAGTAGGAAGGTAATCAAGGAGAACTAGCTTAGTTGACAGGTGAAATGTATCAGAAACAGCCAATTACACAGACAGCAGCCCAACCCAGCCCAGCACACCACTATAAACTATGCAAACACCTGTCTCCCTTGTTTTTCCCAAAACCTCTGCACCACCGGTGTATACAGATGGGGAAATTTTACAAAATGAAAGCAAGAGAAAAAATGTTAGGGGCTGCTTTTGCTATCATAAACCAGCATGTGCAAGAGGTTGAGGGTGGTGAGGATGTGAATGCTGCTGAGCAACCCACAATGAGGAGATGAGGAAGAGTGTATAGACCCAGGGTAACCTACCAAGGGCTACATGAGCTGGAGAGAGTGGAGCACTATAGGGTGGACAGGGACCTCCTACAGCAAATTGCTGAGCTGTGCCAGCCACACTTCACACACAAAACTAACAGAGGGGAACCCATCCCAGTGGATACCAAGGTATATGTAGGCCTTAGAATACTAGCCACAGGTACCTTCCAAAGGCCAACTGGGGATATGATGGGGATTTCACAGGCATCAGCATCCCGGGTATTCAACCAGTTCCTGGATGCCACGTCAGCACATGTCGGTGAGCCCATATAGATCCCCATCACCCGTGAGGCGTTGGCCAGCAATATGCATCTCTTTCACCCATGAGGCGTTGGCCAGCAATATGCATCTCTTCCACCAAATAGCAGAATACCTTGAGGTAGTGGGTGCAATAGACTGCATGCACATTTGCATTAAAGTACCACCAGGTGAGCGGGGTAGGGTCTACATCAACCGCAGGGGCTTCCCCTCCATCAACTGCCATGTCATGCGTGATGCCCAGGGCATAATAATGAATGTGTGTGCTGGCTGCCCTGGAAGCTACCACGATTCCCACATCTGGCATCTGACACAGCTGTCTGTACCAGATATGTGCTAATGGAGACATCCCACATTGTCACCTAGTGGGGGATGCTGGATACGCACTGGAGCCATGGCTGATGACACCCATCAGAAATGCACACACACCTGGACAAGAACCACATAATGAGGCACATGCACAAACATGAATCATAATAGAGCATGTGTTTGGGATGCGCAAATCACGGTTCCAGTGCCTGGACACATCTGGTGGTGCCTTGCAGTACTCACCAACTACATGTACCCAAATTATCCATGTATGTGCCATGCTACATAATATGATCCTGCAGAAACAGCTGCAGCAGGAACAGCATGGGGCAGGGCCACACAGCCCCCCACCAGTGCCAAGGCTTGCACAGGCACAGAGGGACTTAGTGGAGGAACAACCTGAGCCTGCCCCAATAAGCAGAAGGAGGAGTACGCAGTATGCTCTGATCTTGGCAAAGAGGCAATGCATATCACATGCACTGACACTGTAGGCACCCAGGGAATGACACCTCTCTCCTACTCGCACATACAGTAAAAGGGATGCCAAACATGACACTACCTGTGCTCAACCATGTATAGGGAGTGTACTATGTGCATCCGACATAGGCAGCCCTGCAGCACCACTCTCAATACTGTGACACCCACAAGGTATGTGACTCACACATGCCAGTTGGGGCAGTACATACCCAACAACAGTCACAGCCAGCAGGATACGTGTAGACAAACTCAAACAAATGCTGTACAATGGCCTCTGAATGAGTGCTATGGGTAACCCCTCCCCCAGGCCTACACAGACAGACTACAGCAGGCCAGGCAGTTGGATGTAAGTTGTGAAGTCTAGGAAGTGAAAAACTAATATGTAGGTAGTGAAAGCTAAGATCTGTAGTACACTGGTATGCCTCTAGCCAGCACAATAGGTAAGTCCACAGACTGAAATTGTGTACCCGACATACCAGTACAGTCCTAGAAAATGAGTAAACATGTCAGGTGTGCCCCACCATCCTACTTACACTTATAGTAACAGTAAGGTGTGAACCCCCACCCCTGTGTAGAAATGTAGAAACAGGTGCCGCCCCCCCCCACTATGCAGAAATGTAGCAACAGTCAGTGCCAAATGACCAATGTATAACCTGCAGACACAGCATGCTACCTGTCGGTTTACAACACAAAGGTCAGCACCACAGTACAAACTACCTGGACTTGATCCACACATGCAATATAGATGGCCATACTGGGCATGCTTACACACTTAGACAAATGAAGGCAATGTCAGTCAGACAAATGAAGGCAATGTCAGTCAACAACATACCGAGAGGTCATACTGGGCATGCTCACACACTTAAACACATGAAGGCCATGTCTGCAAACACCAGCGGACCAGGCATATCTGGCAGTTGCAGTTCTTATTGCATACACATGTCAGTATGCACCACTCCTGCCTTGCACACACAGTGGACGGGAATACAGACATATATGTAAGGGCAACACACTATAATAAGCCAAAGGTAGATAGATATAGATGTGTGGAAGAGGGTGACCATGACAAGGAGCCATCTGGGCCTGTCCCATCCAGCACACAGCCAAAGGGCCCCAAACACATGAGGTGCAGGTGTCACTCACTACAAATACTAGCCACCAGTACCTGTCAGCATGACAGACAATATGGTGCACGTGCCAGCTGTGCAACATGACTGTACAAGGAAGTAGTCACCTAGTAGCTGTATACACATACCTGTGGCATATCACCCAATGTGTGCCTGCATGTGGCATGACAACCCCTACATGGATGGGTTATGGCCCATGCACACATCACCCTCCCCATAGCAGTATCATGACAAGCCTGCTGAGGTCATCCAATGTGTAATACACCTCTGGGAGAGCTGTAGCTCAGTAATCCCCATGGTGCATTCCATAACTGTGTACTGCTGTAGTGATAAACTAGTTAGGTAGTAGTTCTAACCCCAGACTTGGCAACAATGTGAGTGTGTGTTTGTGTGCGTGTCTCTCTGTCTCTGACTGTGTAGAGAGAAATGCTTTTTAGGCTACTCACACTTCGTACAATTCATATACTCACCTTTGGCAAGACTGCTGATGTCACTCACCTAGCAATACACCTCTGGGAATGTCATAGCCCAGTAATCCCCGTAGTATGTCCTGTAACTGCGTGCTGCTGTAGTGTGGTAAAGTAGTTAGGTAGGTGTTCTAACCCCAGACTTGGCAACTGTGTGTGTGTGTGTGTGTGTGTGTGTGTGTGTGTGTGTGTGTGTGTGTGTGTGTGTGTCTGTGTGTGTTAGTGTGTGAATCTATGTGTGTGTGTGTATGTGTCTGACTGAGTAGAGAGCAATGCTTTTTAGGTTACTCACACTCCGTACAATTTATAGACTCAACTTTGGTAAGGCTGCTGATGTCACTCACCTGGAAATGCAACTTCTGGGAAAGTAGCTGTTGTGTTATAAAGTAGTTAGGTAGGTGTTCTAACCCCAGACTTGACAACTGTGTGTGTGTGTGTTGGTATGTGAATCTGTGTGTGTGTCTGACTGAGTAGAGAGCAATGCTTATTAGGCCACTCACACTCCGGACAGTTCATATACTCAACTTTGGCAAGGCTGCTGATGTCACTCACCTGGAAATAGAACTCTGGGAAAATAATAGCCTAGTAATCCCTGTAGCGCGTCCTGTAACTGTGTATAGCTGATGTGTGAAAAAGTAGTTAGGTAGGTGTTCTAAACCCAGACTTTGCAACTGTGTGTGTGTTGGTGTGTGAATCTGTGTGCATGTCTGACTGAGTAGAGAGCAATGCTTTTTAGGCTACTCACACTCCGTACAACTCATATAGTCAACTTTGGCAAGGCTGCTGATGTCACTCACCTAGAAATACACTTCTGAGAAAGTCATAACCCAGTAATCTCTGTAGCATGTCCTGTAACTGTGTACTGCAGCAGTGTGATAAGGTAGTTAGGTAGGTGCTCTCACCCCAGACTTGGCAACTGTGTGTGTGTGTGTGTGTGTGTGTGTGTGTGTGTGTGTGTGTGTGTATGTGTCTGACTGAGTAGAGAGCAATGCTTTTTAGGGTACTCATACTCCTTAGAATTCATATACTCAACATTGGCAAGGTTGCTGATGTCACCCACCTAGAAATACACCTCTGGGAAGGTTGTAGCTCAGCAATCTCTGTAGCGTGTCCTGTAACTGCATACAGCTGTAGTGTGATCTAGAACCATGGTAGGGTTCCATCTCCAACCATGGCAGTTCTGGATGTTTTGTGTCTGTTCCAATGTCTGTGTATGGAGGAATGCATTATAAGCTACACACTCCCAGTACATATCAAATGCCCTACTTTGGCAATCCTGCCGAAGTCATTCATTGTGAAATACACCTTTGGGGAAGGATTTTCTAGTAATCCCTGTGGTGTGTCCTATAACAGCTCTATGCTTTAGTGTGATATAGACCTTGTGGATGTTTTATGTGTGTCTCACTGTCTTTGTTAGAGCAATGCATTTTAGGCTAGTCACTCACAGTACATTGGAAATGGCCTTCTTTAGTAATCCTGCTGATGTCATTCAATGTGAAATACACCTTTGGGGAAGAAGTACTTCAGTAATGTCTGTGACCTGTACTATAACTGTGTAGTGCTGTAGTGTAATAAACTAGTTGGGTAGGGGTTCAACTCCAAGACATAACAGGTGTGTGTGTGTTTGTAACTCGTATCCTGTGTAGAGGTGGTTGTGAGTGTGTGACACTTGTGGGCAATGTGGAAGAGGTTTTGCTTATTTCTTTTATGGTGGCCCTACTGTATATCACAATGTCAACCATACAGGGATAACAAATGTAAATTAGCTGAGAGGCTGGGGTGCAAAGCCATACCCATACATGTGACATCAAGGCCAGCCACTTGTTTGTCTGTGGGGGGGATGCCTATTCGTACAAGACATATAGTGTGTGGGGCCTCTCATCCCAGTGCATGTGGACATATGTGTATTTGTTAATCTGCCATTGCTATCTACAAATATATGGCCATATATACCTATATAGAGTTATACATCTGCTAATATATATATCTATCTATCTATATATATATATATATATATATATATATATATATATATATAAATAATTATATATATACAACTATGTCCGTATATACTTACATAGATATATATCTATGCACACATATGTAACGTGCTGTGTATATGTAGACATATAGGTGTAGACACATATAAGTGTCGATTTAGGCATATGCATGTATATATGTGCATATATATTGATATATATGTATATAGTTTTAGAAATTAGTATATATATATATATATATATATATATATATATATATATATATATATATATACGTATCTAGATATGTTGTATCTGTTTAGATAATAATATAGGTACACATACAAACATCTAGATGTTGGTATACATTCTCTGTACTGTTGCATGACTGGAGTGGATGATATGTTTCCACAAACATCAACTCTCTTTGTACCTGTCATTGCTTAGTGGTAAATCACTTTGTCTATGGTGTGCAGGGTCCTTGGTTTGAGCTTTGCAAGAGCTATTTATTTTGTTGCTGGGCAGAACATGGCCCATTGGATACACAGTGATTAAGGCACTTTAAAGCAGTTGTAAGCATGTTTGCGTGGGTTTGTGCGGAGCTAAGCAATGCCTACACAGGTTAAGCAATTCAGCAGCTGAGTATAAGAAACTGTAACCAGACTTTAGCACTGCTTACCTCCATGCAAACCTGCATACAACTGCTTTAATGTGCCTTAATCACTCTGTATCCATCGGCCTTTGTTCTGCCTAGCAATAAAATAAACAACTTCTGCTAGGGTCAAACCAAGGACCATGCACACCATAGCCCAAGTGATTTACCTCTAAGCCATCACAGATATAGATAACCCTGCTGTATTCACAAACATATCATCCAGCTCAGTCATACAACAGTGCAGAGAATGTATTCCAACATGTAGATGTATGTCTGTGTGAAATATATTAATGTCTAAACAGATACAACATATTGAAATATGTAAAAAAAAAAAAATATATATATATATATATATATATATATATATATACACACACACACACACACACACACACATATATGTAAGCAATTATATATACATATATCTATATAGGTATATATGGACATATATCTGTAGATAAAGTGGGAACATAGCAGAAACATATATGTCCACATGCTCCATTAATGGGGTTGACAGGCACAAACAACATACACCATGCATGAATAGGTACCCCCCCACAGCCAAACACATCTGCTCTGCAATACACTACTAACTGTTGCAGATACCATAACCAGGACCTTACACGGCAAGGTCACAAGATGTTAACAGTACTCCATCCCACCTGTATGATGTCAGGCTGGTATCAGTAACATTTCATGCAGTACAGTCAGGCTCATAATGACTCCCGTTTTGCAGTCATCTGTTACCTTCGTTAGCCAGAGTCCTGTACTGTTTGCCTGTACTTCAGAGATGTGGATGCCAAACAACAGTGGTCCCAGGATTGAACCCTGAGGTACTCCACTTGTCACTTGTCTGGGGATGGATTTGGAGTCAGTTACTCCTACAGTTTGGATTCTGTCAGTAAGCCATGTGGCAAATCAGTGAGTGGCATAGGGATGTTTGGCCAGATAGTATGTTAATCTATGTTTCCAGACTGGGGGATGGTGTTGAAAGGCTTGGCGAGGACTACATAGGCTTTGTGGACTGCCTTACCCACTTCAACAGCTATGCAGACCGAGTGAAAGCAGTCAATCATTTTAGGAGACAAGACTTGCCCTCCATGAGCCCAATCTGTGTGGGGTCCAGTGTTTGAGGGTTGCCAATGTCTGCGTTCAATACATCTCTGATAATGCATTCCATGGCCATGCAGATCAGGCTCATCAGACTGATGTGATGGTAGTTCCAGGGATCACAGGTGGAGCCCCCCTTGTGGAGTAGGAAAATTGCAGTTGTGTGTCACTCAGTGGGCACCAGGCCTGATGCGAGGCTATGATTACACATGAAAGTTAGGTGAGTTGCCATTCCATTTTGTAATTCATGTAGTACACAGCCCAGGTTGTAATCTGGCCCCATGGATGCTGTATTCTTAGTCGTGGGTAGTGCATTTTCTGCCTGTGTGGCCATGATTACTGGGCAATGGTACCCTTTACCTATTGACATGGGCCTATTTAGGGGTGTGAGAAGATGAATGTGGCACTAAATCAATCTGCCGGAATATTGACACCTTCCGTGGGAGCAGTCTATGTAATGCCATTCTGTTGCAGCTCAGAGCACTTCTGAGCATTGCCAGTTAGAATTCGGACATAACTATAGAATGCTGTGTGGTTGTCTGTGGAATCTGTGGTGATTTTACTTGCATAATCAGCTTTGGAGGATTCCATGAGGGATCTCAACATCTTACTGGAGCTGGTAAGGGAGTTGTTTGCATCCTTGGATTATCCTTTTTCCTTCAGCAGTGTCTACCATCTGTTGTATACTCTGTTAATGGCAGGAGACCACAAGACTGGCTTGATTATTTGGGGAGGTGAGCGTCGTGGTTCTATGTGGGATGTCAGGAATCATGCACAAGTGGCTGTGCTCATACAGTGCCTTAGCACAGGATACATCAGTCGAACTGTCAGCTCCTGTCTCCATGGGTGTCATAAACATAGTCACTTCTGCCTTGAGTAGCATGGAGTTGGCCTTGGAGAGGTATTTTACATTTTACGGACAACTGTATATACATTCCTTTCACGTGTTCAGTTTGATTAGCCTATGGTGGGATCACTTTGATGGAACCGCAGTCCCAAGTACTGTTGTGATGGCTGAGTGGTTAATTACTGTGACTATAGTGTGCAGGGTCCTGGGTTCATGACCTGAAAAGGCAGGTTATTTTTGTTCTGGCCAGAACAGCGATTAATGCATACAGACTAATTAGGGCAATTTAGGTTAGTCACACTCACTACAATTGAAATGCCCCAGTTTGCCAATCCTGTTGATGTCAATCACTGTGAAGTACACCTTTGGGGAAAGAGTACTCCAGCAATCTCTGTGGTGTGTGCTATAACAGCGTACTGCTGTAGTGTGATATGGAGGGGTTCTATTCTCACACATGGGAGTTGCGAATGCTGTTGTGTCTGTTCCTATGCCTGTGTAGAGAGCAATGCATGCTTGGCTAGTCACACTCACTACAATTCATTCATTCTACTATGGCAGGCCTGCTGATGTCACTCACTGTGAAATAAACCTTTGGGGAAAGAGTACTCCAGTAATCTCCGTGGTGCATTCTGTAATGGCCTAGTGCTGTAGTGTAATCACTAGTTAGGTAGGGGTTCTAATCACAGGTGTGTGTGTGTGTGTGTGTGTGTGTGTGTGTGTGTGTGTGTGTGTGTGTGTGTATGTGTGTGTGTGTGTGTGTGTGTGTGTTTGTGTATCTTAATGTGCTGATGTTTGTCATTCATGTCCTGTGTGGAGGTGGTTGTGAGTGTGTAACAACTGGACCCAATGTTAAGTGTATTTGTAAAATGTCTTATATGGTTCCCCTAACACAAATCACAATATCCACCATGCAGGGATAACAGATGTGATATCAGTACATAGTCAGTCACGGGTTCGAAACCTGGGACTGGTAGGTGTGTGACACAAACATGCTCACCTTATACTCTCCCAACCTACCCTGACTTATCTTTGCCTCTGTCTGCCTCTTTCACTCCCTCTCTGGTGGATGTGGAGACCTACACCTGCTTTGCTTAGGCGGCGGCATGTGTATTGTCAGTGATGCTCATGATCAGCTAAAGGCCTCTGCACAGATTACAGCCCTCCTCTAGCTGATTGCATGTGGAACAGCTGTGGTAACATTCACATAGCCAATTGCATGGAAGCACACTCCAATATCTAGGAACATCTTGTTGGTGTTGGGCCTTTTCATTCACTGTGAGCAGGAACTAGATCTGTTGTTTGGCAAACAGCATCACAGATGGATTGGGGACTTACCTCTGACAACATACACTGTGGAAATAGGCCAACACACAGGAGGGGGATGTGTCTGTCCTGACTACAAACTGTAAGTGCTGCTATACTGCAGTTGGGGTACTATTAGTTTAACAGGATGTGTGTGGATATGGCTGTCCTACATGTTTTAATACTTGTCATGTCAGTGCTATGTTTATGAGGAATCCCCATCTGTAGGGTCATCTGCAGACTGGACAGTGTGTGGTGCCTTGTGTTCCTTGTGTTACCCACAGAGCACCTATCTCTCAACTGCAGAAGGTAGTGTGAGGATTGCAGTCAGTAGATGGTGACAGCCGGGAGAGTTACTGACATCATATCCCTCATAGGACATATGTTGCATCAAACCCTGTTACGACAGGTAATGTATGAAGTCATCACAGTGATATGTCAATATTGGGCCTGTGTTTGTGCCTCCAGCTACAACCCTGTCAGCCTTTGTACATATGTCATGCCATAGGGGGTGCATATGTTCTGTACACCATATTCAGTGACAGCATATCTGATAAGCCAGTGAGATATCAGACTGCTACACGTTATGTATAGTAGGGGTTATATTTGAGGACATAGTCTGGGCATTCTGTGGTTGTGTGTAAGGTACTGAGGTATGTGTAAGTCTGGTAATTGTCGACAGTGTGTGTATAGTGCATATGTACCTTGGTCTGTGTAGAGACTGTGGTAGATGTCAATGTTCTTGGTCCTGTTCTATCTGATGTTACATGCTGCTCCACTGTATGTCACCCTATCAGCTTACATGTTTGTAGGGGCGAACACACACATGCCCCACATCACAGACAGCCATCGGACCACACTGTGTAGGGGCCCAGTATATGTAGGGTTGTTGTGTGAGTGGCTCATATGAGGATGGTGTACATCAGATAGTCCATATACTGTGATAGTACGCTAGCTTACCATATGTGGCTGTGGCTGTGTTCACATTGGTTGTGGTTATGCACTTTCACACAGGTGTCTGTTACTCTGTGATGCGACATGCCTGCAGAACCTGCTATCTATGCAGGTATATGTGTATTCCCACATAGGAGATGTAGCCCAGTGTTGAGTCAGTCAGCCTGTAGCCTGCACTGTGCTTTGTTACATGCCTAGCAGCTTACTGTACTTAACCAGTGGGATGTCATGTCTAGATACTTGCCAGATGTACTGCTGCATGGCCATCATGACAGTCATGTATGTCAAACAAAGCAGTGGAATGCTGTTCAGATGTATGTCAGTAACTAGTGGATAGTATGTGACCATGGCACCTCTGTACCAGCAGTTATTATGTGTCAGGACAGACAGGGATGTATGAATGCATAACCTATGGGGGCAAATGTATACCAGTATATATATGTGTTATACCCATCTACATGGCTAGTAACAACCACATTGACAAGCCTGGTCCACATCTCTTGCATGAAGGGGTTCTGTGTATACCCCTGGACTGACCTGAGTGTGTCAGACTGTCCACATATATTGGCCATATCGCAGCTGTAGTCCAAAGGGGTGTTACTGTATTAGGAGTGGTACTTTACTATGATGACCACAGGATGTCTGTAAGTAGCCAATGGCGCACAAGTTAACAGCAGATGTGGCCTCTCACACACACCATTTATGTGAAGACAATCCCTATTACAGTAGCAATAGTCTGCAAATATACTGAGAGGTTGGTACTGGGGCTGAGGTAGGGCTCCACTCCATGTGCAGGACATATGGTGAGCATATATGTATAAATAAGTATACATATGCCCATATAGATATTTACACATATACATATCTTGCTTACTGTATGACAACTGTTTTACACATATGTGCCTGTGTTCCAGCCCCTGTCCTCCACCTACATACCAGACTTTGCACATATGAGATGCTGTCAGGGGTTGTTATGTAGTGGGCTGTGTGTATGTCATGCTGTCATACCTGTCATCACTCCACTGCTGTTGTGTCCCCCACACATACTGGGTAGTTGGGGCCATATATGTGTGGGTTTCACCTACACAATACATGTGTGCCCTAATGCATTCCAGAGGCCAGTGTATGTTACAGTGGTATATGGCCCAGTATTAGTGAGTGTAGGAGGGTGTTCCATGACTAACCAAGGCTGTCACAACATGTGTGGGTATCTGGGATAGGCTGCCTTAAGGTATCTGGATGTACTTTACCATACAGTCCACCTTGGTTAAATGCAGGCCTACTGCCTTCTGCCATATGGGATTTTCTGTTTGTCAGTGTGATTGTGATGGTGTCAGGTATGCCTTGTTATGTAACAGATATATCCCATTGTGTCAACTGGAGTCTGTCCCCCCCTAGGGATTGTGTACAGAGTGTAGATAGAGGCTGTTGACCTATACATCTGCATTACATACTGGTGATTGTCTGGTATGCTGTGGCCCAGTCTGTCATTACTAATGTACTACTTGGAGGCCTCAGCCTGGACAGCAGCATATGTCAACCTTTTCAGACTACTGTCTTAGTATAACTGCTTCACAGTTGCATTACACTGCTCATATGGATGTCAGTGTCTAAACAGCTATATGACATGGCATATACAACTGTCATAGTACACAAATAAAGCTTTCACATTCATTTATGCACACCCGTGTGTGATATTATACACTTTGATATATCTGTGGGTATATGTTGCAGGCTATGAATGTCATTTGTATGGGAGGCTCATACAGTTTCCAGTTGGTATGGTGGTGGCTGTAGGAATAGGCTGCTCCATATTGTGTGCATGTACTACATATGCATATTACTGTACAAATCTGTGTGTGTGTATGTGTAGTTACATATATATGTATATATATCTGCATATATACGTCTGTGTATATGTATCCTAGGGATGGCCATGTTGTGTCTGGTCCTGGTTATGAGATCTGCAACACTTGGTACTGTATTACAGAGGGGTCGTGCTAGGCTGGGGGGGTATACCTATATGTATCAGACGTATATTGTGTGGGGCCTCTCAACCCCATTAACTTTGCATGAGGACATATATGTTTTGTTATTTCTCCATTATCTACAGATGTATGTCTGTATATACCTATGTATGTGTTTGTGTATATATATATATATATATATATATATATATATATATATATATATATATATATATATATATATATATATATATATATATATATATATATATATATATATATATAGCTCTGCTGACATAATTATATAACCTGCTGTACATATTTAGACATGTAGACGTGGACATATATACCTATAGATGTAGGCATTTGCATGTTTATATGTTCATAAATATATATATATATATATATATATATATATATATATATATATATATATATATATATATATATATATATATATATATATATATTATATATATATACATACATATATCAATATGTTGTAACCATTGAGACATTAACATATTTACTCACACACATACATCTACATGTTGGAATACATTCTCTCTACTATTGAATGACTGGGCTGGATGATATGTTTGTGAATACATCAAGGCTATGTATATCTGAGATGGCTTAGTGTTAAATAACTTTGGCTATGGTGCCCAGGGTCCTGGGTTTGATCCTTGCAGAGGCTGCTTATTTTGTTGCCAGGCAGAACAAGGGCCATTGGATACAGTGTGATTAAGGCACTTTTGAGCAGTTGTAAGCGGGTTTGCATGGGTTTGCGTGACGGTAAGCACTGCCAACCTCTGCTTATGTTTTCTTACAGTCAGTTAGCTTCAGGTTTCTCAACCTTTGTAAGCATAGCTTACCCTCACGCAAACCCGCTTACCGCTGCTTAATGGTGCTTACTGCCACTTACCCCCTGCACTAATTCCTTTAAAAGAAAAGAAAAAGGGGTTGATAGGAAAGTGGTGAAAAATGGGGCACAAAGAGGGAAAGACAGTAGAAATAAATAGCTAGGCATGTGCAGGAAGGGTATAGGAAAAGTCCATAGCTGCCCATTTCTTCTACAGCAATAGCTGTGCATATACACTATATTTGCAGGTACTTTTGGTACCTGAAACCCCTGGGAGAGGGGTGAGGACAACTTATATTTATTTTGATGCCAATTAGACCAGATTACATGTATCCAGTGGGCACGTGTGCAAAATGGACAGCTATGTATGGGGCAAGTTTTTTTTGTGGGAACCGATTGCCCTTTTTTTTCAGGTGAGAGTGGGATGTTGGGGAGGGGTAGTAGGTATATTTGGGGTTTGAGGTTGGGTAGGTTAACAGACAAGACACACAAGATGCATGCAAGGTATATGACACATGTGGGGGGTAAACAGCTTGGACAGGGAGTGGTGTTTGGAAGTCACAAGCCCATGAAACCCCAACTGGAAACAGTGGGACTGAGGGCCCACCCATGGTAGTCACCACTGCACCTTCACGGCCCTGAAGATGGCTGTGCTGGGGGCTGTGTAGGAGAGGCAGGCTCACCCTCTAATAATGCCACTCGGCCCTCAAGCTGGCATAGCCACTCTCGATACTTCAGATCAAGCTCCCTACGCACCACGGCCCAGAAGTGTTGATGGGTGACAGGTTCCCCTCCACGCCAGCTCTGAGGGGGGGGTGAGCCCCATCCTCTGCAGCGGTTCCTCCCGAAGGTGGTGCCGGGCCCACTGAGAAGGAAGTCCCAGGCTGGGCCCTAAATGTGCTGGTGCCAGGTGCCATGGCCAGCTTAGGTGAGACAGGTGGGTCCGCTGGGACCGGCCTTCCCATACGAGCTGTGTTGTCGCAGGTTTATGGCAGATATGGGTTAGTAACAGTCAACAGCATTCAGGATTAGTTATAACAGCATGCATAGGTATTCCCATTAACCCGACACACCAGATTTAACACAGTTGCAGAGCAAGCAGAACACATGCATATATGGAACAACAGTGGCCATTACAGGAGTATGCGGGTTTCATTGATGGCAACAGGCCACCAATATGGGTGTGTTTTAACATGGCACATGCATAGAAACAAATCTGAATATTTATTAACCATTAGGACATATCTCCCAAAAAACGTTTGGAGTCTACACATACCAGTTGAGGAGTGTCATTGGGTTATTATGCACATATGGCAGGGGTGTGAGAGAGAGGATTCAATTAACAACTAATATATCCTTGTAGTTTTCACAACATTCTTGGTCACTGCAGTGATCTTTCCCTTACATGTATTATTACACAACATAATGGCCTTATATTGTACACTGGTATGTTTATAGATTATTATATACGTGACCTGTGTCTTAAATACAGGCATGACAGGCTGCAGATGTTAATGCAACATATGTTGAGAATTGCTGTCATACACCTTGGGTGAGGTGCTAGAATGACAGGTTTGTTTTCATGTACATTCTCTGACTATGTACACGTTCGACTATCAGTTATATGTCATTGACACCTGCCTACATTTCTTGGATCGTCACACTGAACTTTCAGGGGAACAGGGTACCAAGCTGGTGATATGGGCCATTTATCTAGACATGCTGAACAGATTGAAACAGTTGTGGGGTATTAAAATGCATACAACTTACAATTTGAACATTCAAGCAATTTCTGTAAAGTTGTTGGGTGTAATTATGCATACAGCTTTCTAAATGAACATTGTATCCCAGTCTGTACGGTTATGGGGTATGATTATGCATACAACTTAGTAGCACTCCCAGGAGTCAAACCCCTGCTGTGTGTCACAAAAAATTATTGCTAACATTACAGTACACTGTGCTATCAGGGAATTTATGTACAGCTTTCGACTGTTTTCTAAGTTTCCCTAACTTGTACGATATGTCTGACCTCTTGGCACTTCCAACACTGTTATGCAGACCTTCATACCCATTTTTTCTGCATACCACGGTGTGGGTGACACTGCTTAAGATACAACAGTAGTATTTATAGTATGGAACCGATCACAATCATATGAGAGAAGAGTGAACAGAAGCACACCAGGGGTTATACCTTTATTCACAGACTATTAACACATTTATTTCTACTGGTAAAACACTTTCTAAGGCTCTTATAATCTTTGTTATGACAGTACATGCAGACTGATTAGTAACCTGCCTCGCAATGCAGCCTTTGTAGCCTAGCATCACGGGCTTGCTGGTTCACAGCCCAGTCATCTCCAGTTGTCAGAGAAATGCATTGATATTTAGCCATACCTATCCATAGTATACACAAGCTAGGCAATTGTTTAGTACTTAGTAGAATGTGTACTTAGTACTGAGGCATTGGCCATCTGCCAACACTCCTGGATCCACTATTCTAGGACATCCCCCCTCTGTCGCTTCAGGTCAGCATAGTGGTGCCTGACCTGCTCACCAGTCCGGGGGATACCTGTGGCACTGGTGAGGTCATGGGCGAGACTGTCCCAGGCCTCCATTTTGTACTGTGAGCCCTGGTACTGGCCCTGTAGTAGTCTCTGATCATAGTGTTTTACTCTTGGATGCCCCAGCACTGTGCTCTGAACCAAGTGTCTTCATCCACACCAGCCATTCTGCCTGCAGTGGGAAGTTACAACCAGTTATGAGATGTATTCCCGCCTGTGGGGTTTAAATACGGCAATTTCCCACACTTTGCCATGATTGGTCACACCTGCTTATATAAATTTGGCACTGTTTAAAGAGGTATACCACTAGGCAGATTAAATTGGCTCCCCTACCCATTGCTTACACTTACTAACATGAGCTGTGCTTCATAGTTGATTATCCCTATATGTGCCATTTGGCAATGATTTATTCTTCATTACAGGTTATATATGTGTCTGGTATCCATTATTCATGTGTACATACACTGTATGAGGTCCTGGGAACTTCAATACTTTATTGCAATAACACCTCAAATGTATGCTTGCTGCAGTACTCCAGTTCACATATTTATGTTCTGTGGCAGGTTATCCAACATCACTCTGTACATAGATAGAGTTCACATGTTTGGTTTGATTTTCCTGTGGTGAGGATTAGTTTGCTGATACCTTATGCATATCTATTCTTATGATGGCTTAGTGGTTAACCACTCTGACTATAGTGTACAGGGTCCTGAGTTTGAGCCTTACAAAGGCAGTTTATTTTGTTGCTGGGCAAAACATGGGCCACTGGATCGAGTAATTAAGGCATTTTAAAGCAGTTGTAAGTGGGTTTGCATGTGTTTGTGCAATGGTAAACACTGCTAACCTCCGGTTACAGTTTCTTACACTCAGTTAGCTTTTACCTTGCTTACTCTGTGTTGGCAATGCTTACCCCCCATGCAAACACACTTAAATATGCTTACTAGTGCTTATATATGCTTATTACTGCTTATTTGTACTTAAACCTGCTTACTAGTGCCTTATTCATTATGACACTGACATTTCACATGTGCATTTCATGTAGTACTCCAGCTCACATTTAAATGTTCTTATGTAGGTTATACGGCAAAAAGATGTAAAATTATGTTCATATACAGATTTCACATGGAAAATGATATGTGCTGCAGTGGGACTTGAATCAGGAATGCCTGTTCATTAGCCGGATGTTCTAACCACTACACTATTGCTGTGCTGCTTCATTTGCATATATATTCCTTGCTATCCTCTTCAGCCTTTTCAGCTGCTTTAACCATGGCTAGGCGATGGGCACACCCACGCACCTATGGTTAGCTGTACTCGGGGTTTTAAATAATATAAATAAAAGGGTATCTTCATTTTATTTACATGTACTATTGTTGTTGAACACATGGGGATTGTTGGTGGGGATATGCGGACACCTATGAGCGGTCTTGCTCATTTTTTTACACTTTCTTCTGTTCTACTTTGCAGGGGCATGTTTATTCTGAGAGCTCTGCTCTCAGACTCGCCCCCTGCACTCGTCCACACTCCGTGTAGCATTAGGGGTTCAGGCAGCACGCCTTCATTAATATACATGGCGCACTGCTGTCCTCCTCTTAAACTGCTGCTTCTGTGCAGGACTAAATTAGTCCTGCACAGAAGTTTACTAAATCTGGGGAATCATTTATCACAACTGATATATGCCAACCTGGTAATGCTAAATTGGGAAGAGAAGAACATATTCACTAGTAAATATCAAGAAAGAACAAAATATTATTCATGCTTCTTAGATGATATATATATCATCTGGGAAGGTGATCAGGAAACTTTTGATGAGTTTTTCCAATATTTAAATACTAGCAGTGACTTCTTAAAGTTTACATCTACTAGTAACAGGGTAGGAGTACCGTATTTGGATACTAAATATATAGGAAAGAAACCTTCACAATTCTTATCTTGATTTTAGACCAAGAGGAATATATATAAGGACAGTGTATTAGGGCACTCAGGATGACTTCTGAATATACTGACATGTTAAAGGAGATACAGTTAATCACTTCATTATTTGTTGATAGAGGATATAATATGCAGATGATGCACAAAATAAGTTCTAAAGTGATTGAACAATGGGGGACTAGATATGTCTCCCTATTGGGTACTAAATATTCAGTGACAAATTCTAATGAATTAAAAAATAAAGAGAAGGTTAATGTATATAGTAGATCTTGTGTTATAGAATATGGACCACATAGTAATAGGATTAAGGAGATAATGACCAAACATTGGCACACTTTATTAGTTAATGATGAAATGATAAATATACTGGGGATGAAGCCCAGTTTTATTTATAGGATGGGAAGGAACTTAAAATACTTGTTGGAAAATGAAGCTAAGGGTAGAGAGACGCCCAATGTAGGTTATACTAAAAGATGTGGCAACTGTAATCAATTAAGTGTGTACATATCATATCTGAACAATATAGTATTATCAAAATTACAATAAGACTAGATTATTCCTAAGAATGGAAATTGTAATACTAAATATATTGTTTATTTGGCTAAATGCATAATAAAAATGCATTAGCTAGACACATTATGAATAAGGGAGAGAACCATGAGTTTAGATTTAGTATACTAGAAATTGTGAAGCCAAATCCCAGGGGGGGGCAATATGAAAAGCTTGTTGGCATTCAGGGAATGCTATTGGCAAATCTTGACAGATGGGGTATAAATGATTTTATATCAGTTAAACCTATATTGGAAGCTTGACTTGTTTGAGCTGAAGCAATAATGGTTCTAGGACTTATGTGTTATTATGAAAAACATATTTGTTGAGGAAATATCATTTGTGATGTACCTTTATGAATTCTTATGTATTTTTGTATTAAGTATTTTTACATTCAAGTTTTTGTGTGTTTATTTTATTGTATCATATGAGAAGTTAATAATTGACACTTAATATTTAATACTTAATAGTTGGTATGTGTACACGTTATGACTATGTACTAGATATCTGTGAATACATGCTTATAGTGATATATAGCAATGCTTAACATTTTGTCAGAACATAGCTCAAAAAGCATATATATATATATATATATATATATATATATATATATATATATATATATTTTATACATTTTTTATACATATATTTTTATTTATATACATATACATTTACATATGTTAAAGAATTTGATGGTTTTAGAATAGGAAATTTATATAGCACTAGTTTTAGCGTATTTAATAGCGCTTATATGAAGTAAGATGTACTGCTACTTTAAAGTTTTTATTGGCAGTTGGCGCCAAAATGTATATTTAAACACGGATGAGAGGGGTATTCTGTGTTCTGATGAAGCACACGATTTGTGTGTGAAAGTGCTTAACCTTGATTCATTGTGGAATAAAAGAATTTTTAATTTATTGACTCTGAAGCCCGATGACTTTTTAACACGCAGGATTACTACCGGAGGTTGTACGGATTCAATCCTTGGTTCATTGGCGTTCAGCGTTGTAATACGCCGCATTTTACTTTCTTGGTTTATACGCTATTTTTCAGTTGTATTTATCACAACTGGGAAACTTTTAGGAGTGAAAATGAATATCTAGAAATGGTTGGAAGTAAACCTAAAATAGTGTACAAGAAAGACTTTTGTTTAAAAACAATGCTAGAAAGACCGAAGAGAAATAAAACATTGGGATATATGAAAAAATGTGGCCATTGCAATCAGTGTGGTTACATGAAGAAGGGGAATGAATTGGTTATTCCAAGATGGGGTATATTAGGTTTTATCAGAAACTGAACTGTCTTAGCAATAATGTGATATACGTGGCATCTTGTCAGCAATGCCCATCTTTTTACTTAGGTAAGACTAAGAACAACTTTAGGAAAAAGGTGTATCAACACCAATATGGTATTTAAAAAGAATGATAAAAATGCTCTGGCAAAGCATGTAATTAAAAATTCAGCTCATCAATTTAAATATACATACATTGAAAAAGTTCAGCTAGACCAGAGGGGGGGTCTTTATGTGCTATTGTTAGAATATAAGGAACTGATGTGGCAGCTTAGGACCAATGCCACAGACCCACCAGGTCAAAATGAAACTATATCTATAAGTAGTGTTCTTAGATTAAAAGCTGAATCTTTTGCATTTTGAACAAGATTTAGCATGACCCTGTTTAGTATTATTTATTCATTTTTAAATTGTAGGTTTTTTACATATTGTAGTATTTTAGGTATTGTGTATATAGTTTTATTAATAATGGTCTGTGTCATGGTTCTTTAAGAGCTGAAAGACTATTCATGACGAGGTGTGTTTTGTAGAAGCACATGATGAATTAATGGCACTATTTAAGGTGTTTTAAATGTTAGTTTGATTGTTCTGAAGAAGTTAGAGATTAGTCTAACAAAAAAACTTAACGTACTGTGATTTACAATAAATTAAGTGTGCCTGCCATTTGTTTTCCATTGTTTATTTTTATTTTCTATATAAATAAATATGTTAGGGTGCAATCCCCATGTGGGGGGGGTGTTGTGAGCCCCTCCTTGCAAAAATACTCATTTTAATATAATTTGTGTCTTTCTAGTTAAACATTTTGTGGATGTAATTGCATCTACAGAATGTTGTTCAATGTAGTGGGCTTTTGATCCTCTCTGAAATGTTTCATGATTCAAAACTATGGTGTACTAAGCAGCTTAAATATTTAGATTGTACTTATTTTACTGACATTGAGAGAAAGTATAATAATTAATTCAAAAAGAGTACTAACATAGGTCACCAAAAGGGTCCAAACATGCCAATAACTAATAGTATCATGTCCCTCATGTATAGAGGCAGGAAGTAAATGTCGCAACACATCGTTGCTCTACCCATCTCTAGGATATTCATGCACAAAATATAAGAGCTAAAATCTACCAAGGGAATGTAAGCTTAGGATTCTTAATATCCTCACAGATCAATAGCCTAGTAATTACCTATGAACCTATGAACAAAATGGGAAATAATCTTAAATTGCTCAAATTTCACAGATTTTAACTTGCTATTATTAATTACTTATTTCCTGTTAAATGTATGGAGATTAAAATCAAGAGATAATACTTAACTTAAAATGTTTGTAACAAGGAGGCTGTCTTTAACTTTCACAAAAAAATGATAATTTCACATTACAATCAAAGATGCTGAAAGACTCCCTGACCACATGTTTAAAGTGCACCAAAGTTATTCATTGGCTAAGTATTAATTGTCATAAATGATTTGTTTCTTACATGGATTTAAAAAGAATGTGTACATGATACAGTTCATAGGTTCACAAGTAACGGCTTCATACAAGGCTTACAGCCACCAGGGTTTTTACAAGCTTAGATGTGCAACCCAACCCAGTTTTGTCTCAGAGTTCCTTGGATACCTGTATGGTGGGGTATGTTAGTAAGAGATTGCTAAGGGTTATTTGCATGTGAGGGGTATGTTAGTTGGGGATTCATTTACTTACTGTCATCCTCTGTCTATCAGAGACATGAGGGACAGGCTGGGGGTGAATTTGAGATTTCCCATCCAATGACCAAGGTTTCTTTTGAACGGGGTCAGGGATGATGTCTGCTTCACAAAGATAGGGAGTTTATTCTATAGCTTGGGGATACTTTTAGGCACATATTGGTCTCTGCACCACATTCTATTTATGTTGCAGACAATGTTTAGGTCCTTGGATCTAGTGTTTATGGTGTTTTTTGCGGATGTGCAAGAGATCCATCAGACCTGGATCCAAAGATGCCTTATATGCTAGGCATAGATCGCCTGTCAGTAACCTCTAGGAGACTGTGTACAGAGATAGGACCTTAAAGCAATCTGATGGAGTTATTTCTGCATACTTCTTTTTTCAGTTGTAAGGAGCAGAATAGTTATATATTGATGGGCAGTATATTACCACATATAATTACTGAATATTTAGATATTCAGAACAGCATCATAAATATGCATATTCTAGTATTTCATCTCTATAGAAACTACGATGTAAGAGGCAGCAGAATAGTTCCTTGATCCTTCTGTTAATTTTTGTATTTTATGATATGGTTCTTAAAGAATTCGCCTTATAAAATCTTGTTGGAATCTGTTTATTCGTGTGATTAGGTGGGCTATACAGTGTTTCATTGCATTTACTGCTGCTATGGAGAGTATCAATAAGCATATCCACACGAATAATTCTGTTGGTGGCTTAGAAGGGCAATGAAACATATTTGGCTTAATTTGTCTTTCTATAAAATCTAAATGTTGCACCCAGTAGTGCCTCATTGTTAAAATATACTATATTTTATTTAATATATAAGAGAAATGCATTTTTCTTTGGTGCCATACCACTATATTCATATGGCATTCTTAACTGTAGTGCTTGTGTACTTTTGGTATGCAAAATGAGTTAAGACATTAATGTTACTTCATGTGTGAATCATGGCAGTAGGTATCTTGTGTGTGATACTAACTGCTGTTGTAGAGCAAATGAAAAATATGGTAAATACTTTAGTTGCTGGAGTTTACATTAGTTCGGCATTATATTTAGATTTCATGTTTTCAGCTATGAATGTTGGAAGTTAACAAGATTAAGTCCTGTAAGTAGCTACTCAATTGTATTTTTTTTTTCAATTTTGGCATCATTATCTAGAAAGATCATATATTAATGACATGCTATTTCATTACCCTTTAAAAGTATAGGCGTCATTATGTTACATTGTAACTAGGCTGTCAGGAATGCATCTGCTATTTTATTTTCATAAAAAAGAAGTATTATGTGAAATGACTAGGTTAAGGTATTTCTCCTCAATTATGAATAGCATACAGGTGGCAAAAATAACAAAATGTTTATGACATTTTTTATAATATGCAGGTGAGCATATGTTTCATACAAGGGATTTGCATGTTTGCCTGCCATTTTAAATCAAGCAGGAAGAAATAAGCGCTACACATATTTGCTTCAGATGACTCAATAAATAACTGCAGAATGGCTATCCTGGTAAAAAGATGTTATAAACTTACTGCATTACAGGTTAAAATAGATTTAAATAAGATTGGTGTCTCCTTCCCAGGCCTTTTTATCACTTCCTTCGTACCCTGAGGATAGAAATGAAGAAAGCTGGTAGTTATAGCTCCCATGTTTGCCAATTAATGTTCTCTAGTTGGAAAGATTCACCGTTCTGAATAATCTTGAATTGCTTAAGAATTAAGGGATTAATCTTTCTTTTATTGATTTATAATGGATTACTGTTTTATTTGAGATAATGTTGGCAGTTTAAAAACATTTGTGGATCAATTAAACAAAACCATGAAATTTTTAAAGAATTATGTCAAATATAGCTACTAACACTGCTACTTATTTGGTATAAAGATAATACATAATAAAAATGCTAGGATTTTTTTTTTAAACTGACTTTTGTTGAATAACAATTTGCATTCTGATAGTCAGCCACCTATGTAAATAAATAAGAACATAATGCAAAGCCAAATTATCAGGTTGCCTAGAATTGCAAGAGATGATGTTTTCAACAAAAGTTATAAACTGCAAAGTATGTTTTGATTGATGTTATAGTACGTATTTTATTTTATCTAATAAAATGGAAATTATTAAAGGATAAAAAAACATTTGCTTCTGTTTTGAATGTTGGTGGGCATGACATTATAACTAATACAAATGATGCATTTGTCCTTTACCACTAATATTTTGACTATCAAAATATAATCAGAAAAAGTAGGGGATATTACAGGAAAATTAGTTTTTCAAAATAGAGGGGGCAAATCTCACTTTGTTAGTTCACAGGTTCATAGGCTGATAGGCATATACTAGGCTAACAACCACTTGGGCCCTTATAAGCCTAGAAGTGTAACCAAAATGTGACCCAAAAATTTAAGTTTTATAGGTGGTGCTTTACTGATAGCCTCTGTCCATCAATGACATAGGAGTCAATCCAGGGGAGAATTTCTGATTATCTATCCATTGGTCCAAGTTTCACTTAAAAACAGATAGGGTAGACATTTGCTTCACATGGATGTTGAGCCTATTCCAGAGAAGGGGAATTCTCTGAGAAACGTGTCTCTCCAACATGTCATATTTATGTCACAAGCAAAACTTAGGTCTTTTAATCTAATACTACTGATGCTGTTTGTTTTACGGATGTGCAAAAGGTTCATCAATATAGGATCCACATATGTCCTTTATAACAGGTAAAGATCACCTCTCAAAAGTTTGTATGATACTGAGTAAAGAGACAGGACTTTGAGAAAATCAGCATAGGACATTGTGTTTACTCCCTGCATTCTTTTTGTAAGGAACGTTTGTGGGCATTGCAGTTGCTGCATGTGTCTGGTCAGGTACATACCAAAAGGAATATTATGCTCTATGATGGGTCTGATGAGGGACAAGTACATTGGTATGATGGCCTCTGCCATGTTCTTGCTTACAAGCTGAGCAACACAGAAGGATTTTGTTAATAGTGTTGACACATGTTGGTCGAAGGCTGGGTTACTATTTATGTAAGTTCTCAGATCCCTGACTAGTGAATTAACTATTAGGGGTGTTTTATTGATGACACAGTTACCCAGGGTGGTAAAATAGACCCACATATATGGACAAAAACATTTATATTCAAAAGTTTGTGCTTCTACTTTTCAGCATCAGCAGCTGTGTTTGGACCCACGTATAAATATGTTCTTACAGCACAATGATTAGACAATTAATGCTACAGTGCTGACTATAAGTAAACCTAAAGGAATGTTCAAATGTGATATGTGTATCTACTGTATGTATGTATTTCTGGGCCCATTGATTTCACTTATTCATATTGAGAGGACTTTCAGTGTCAGCAAGCATTATAATTCTAGCAGCAAAGAGTTTTATATTTATCTGTATGCCATAGTTATGGAGGTCTTTATGCAGTGAAACTATATCATGATTCAGTCAACATACAAATAAACAATTTTACAAAGTTAGGTTCTTCATTTAGGTACACTTTAGGATGTGAAAACTGCAAAAAAATGTTTTTACTGTTTTTACTCTATTGAAACTAATCACAGGAGAGGTGACATTAATGTTTAACTAATGTTTAAGGAATTGCAATAGCAATTTTTGTTAAGTACAGGTAAAAATCTACTGCCAATCATTAGCGGACCGGAGTTCCGCTGTGGCAACCCCTAACCGGGAAAAGCGGAAAGACACAACAACAGGTAAAAATCCTACTCTGATGAATACATCGGTGTAAAAATGCTTTGATATTGAAACCATGGAGATAATTGTAAATATGTAATTTTATTGTTACATTTTCAAATATGGCAAGATAAGTAATTGTGTTTGTTAACTGGCCGATTTTAAACAAGTCGCTTTTGCTTTATGGTATTTATCAGCTTAGATGTTGCCAATGTCTTTCTTTCTGATGAAATAATTTTTAATATACCAGATGAAAGCACTTAAACAAAGAAATAAAACTTCATATTGTTTTTAGTACATCCTTTCACGTTTTCAGTCTTTTTCATTTATATTACACTGGCCATATTCTACTGTTTTTTAAATCATTATAGATAATATCCTACTTAGAATGATGGTTGCTTTCTGAAGTATATCATAGGATCATAGGAGGTTACTAGGCAAATGACCCTAGGGCCCTTACAAGCCTAGCAAAGTACAACTCCTATTCCCAAGAATATCAAGGTACTAAGTGGAACTAAGTCAGCTACTTCTACCCCTGTCCAAGAGAGACACAGGTGAAACTGCCAAGGTGAATTTGTGGTTTCCCATCCACTCATCCAAATTAGGCTTAAATAGGGTTAGCGTGGGGCTCTGCTTCACCTGAGTTAGAAGTTTGTTCCAGGGGAGAGGTAACCTCTGTAAGACATATCTGTCTTTCCAGCAAGTCCTGTTGATGTCACATACTAGTTTGAGTTCCCTAGAGTGAGTGGATCTTATATAATTGATTTACAAATGTACAACATTTCTATTAGAGCAGGATCTGAGATTGCTTTATATGCAAGCCAGAGTTCACCTCCAAATAGTTTGTAAGACACTGAGTATAGTGACAGTGATTTCAGTCTGTCAATGTATGACATTATGCTGAAGACATTGCATTTTCTTTTTAATAAACCTTTGAGGTCTTTCCAGTTGCTGCAGGTGCTTGGTAAGGTACATACCAAAGGAAGAATTGTACTCTAGTATTGGCCTGATGAATGAGGAGTACAAGCGGGTTATAAACGCTTTTGTTGTGGAAGCAATGCCCTTACTTATGAGGTTGGCTACATAGAAAGCCTTTCTTACCACTGTGGAGATGTGGTGGTCAAAGGAAAGGTTGCTGTCAACATGTGTGCCCAAATCTCTCACCACTGATTGTGTGCTTATGGTGTTGCTATTAATGTGATAATCTGCAGGGATATCGCCCTTGCTGAAGGAGGTGATAATACATTTTTTGCACTGAGGTTTAGCCCATGACTTTGGCACTAGCCGTTTGTCTGTGTAAGTCCCTCTTGTAGGATGTTGACATCATTTGGGGACTCGATGACTGCACCCAATTTGCAATCTTCAGCAGACTTTGTCAACCATAGGCCTTTTATTTTAGCCTGTACATCCAAGAAGTAGATTCCAAACAATAGGGGCCCCAGCCCCAATGTCCTTGAAACACCACTGCTTATAGGTATGCTTGTGGAGGTAGAGACACCTATTTTGACTGTGTGCATTATATCAGGAAGCCAGTTTGCAACCCACCTGACAATATATGGGTTGATCTCCAGCTGGGTGAGTTTACCAATGATACCTGAGTGGGGAATAGTGTCAAAGACCTTGGCCAGGTCCAAGTAGGTTATATGCATGGATTTACTTTTATTCAGGGCTTTGGTGACTGTGGCAGGGTCTTCCTTTAATGAAGCAAAACTGAGTCAGGTCAAGTCTCATATATCTTTGTTGATAAGGTCCATGAATATTCTCTCCATAGGCTTGCAGATTAGGTTGGTCAGGCTT
Organism: Protopterus annectens; assembly: GCF_019279795.1. NCBI lineage: Eukaryota > Metazoa > Chordata > Ceratodontiformes > Protopteridae > Protopterus > Protopterus annectens. The sequence continues at coordinate 1,108,784,579 of NC_056743.1, read as the reverse complement.
ATGGGTCTATAGTTCCCAGGGTCTGTGGAGGTCCCTCCTTTATGTAACAAGATAATGGTGCTGTTTTCCCTTCAGCAGGTATAAAACCCACTGCTTAGAATGTGGGTAAAAAGAGTACCCAGCAGTGCAGCTAGTTTCAGTCTTAAAAACAAAACCAAACTCAGGCATAAACCAAAAATAAATAAATGAATGTAAGTGCTTTTGTTCTTTTATTCACCTGAACTTCTTCAGAAAACCCCAAGTACAAACCAAACTCATTTAAATAGTTACAATTCAATATGCAATTAACCAATTAACCAATAAAATGGATTGTCTTATGAAAAATGCAAAAGCATTAAAGATATAGTATATCAAGTCAAAAAATTGTACTTTCTTAACTTATATATCTAATAAAAGTAATATTAATATTATATTCATGCCATTCCTGTCTAGATGTTTTTGAACTTAAGGTAACATTTTATAGAAATTTTTTGTTAATAGCAGGAATGACATCTGCTCTTAAAAAATTCTGCCATTTAAGCTCTAAAAACTCTAAATAAGAATTGAAAGTCCCCACAAACTTTTCATTACTAACTTTTTCCCTAACCATGAATTGAAATTTATTAAAATTTGTACATATCTGTGAATGTCTGGCTAGTGCATTCATGTTGTCTTTCTTTTTGATTGCTACATCATGCTCTTTAATTCTATCAGTAAGTCTACATGCAGTTTTACCTATATAAAAAATGTTTACATGTAGAACAAATTGCAACATAAACCAGACCCTCACTCTGGCAAGTGAAGCTATCATTTGCAATGTATAAAAAATGATTATGTTCAAAATACAAACCACGCTACTAACATAAATCTACATTGCGAATAACCATAACAGGGGAATGTTCCTAATTTCTTACTTGTACCTGAATGTGATGTAACTCTAGAAGAACTTTCTAATATTTGTTTTAAATTTTGAGGGTTTTTTTATAAATAAATCTTGGTCTATCTCCTATAATATTAACGAGTTCTTGATTCCCTATTAAAATGTTTCAATTATTATTGATAATGTTCTGTATGTCATTTCCTTTTACACTTAAAGGAATTGGAAAAGAACAATTAAATGCTTTTTTATCTTCACTTTCAGTTAATGTCTCTGATTTTTTGGGACAGAACCCTGCCTCTAATATCAGTGGAAACCTTTCATGCCTTTGTTTTCTTATGTTATTAGAAAGCATACAGTTTATCAAAAGGATAAGCCCTTTCTTGAAACAATCTGATAACTTTATTTACTTCTTCAAGAAAGACTTTGTCATCACTTATCAGATGACTTAATCAGATTATTTGTCCCCGAACACATTAAGTTTCATAAAAAGTGGATGGAAACTTTTGTAATATAAATAATTGTTAGTAAACATATCTTTTCTAAAGATATTACTAGAAAACATTTTATCACAGACATTTAAATTAATTTCCACATCTAGAAAATGAACAGAAGTTCATTATAAATGTATAATTTACCCACTCTGTGGATGGGTAGTTAAAGTCATCTAAAACCAGGGTGTTTGGCTGTATCTTGTAGATCCAAGTATGCAGTGTGGGTATCCTGGTTCACAGAGGGGTTCCTATAACTGGCAGTAACTTGGAGAAGGGTCTTACCTATAGTCAGATGAACCTGGGTTAGCTAAAGGGAATCATTTTGTTTAACCAAACTAGAGGTGCATTTATCTTTGATGAATACTGACACCCCACCTACTTTAGTCCTTGGACTTTCAGTTTGTGGTCTGAATGTCTGGAAGGCATTATAACCCGGTATGGCAGGGGTGCTTTCTGCAGCCTTAAACCAAGTATCTGTGACTGCATAGATGTCAGCATCTTCTAAGGTGAAGGCTGCTTCCAGTAAGTGCAGTTTTAGGTTTAGATTCCTAGCATTTAGCAGCATAACCTTGAGGTTACTTTTTGAAGATATTTTTCCATCAGGAATTGTGTTGCTGTGACCTTGTCTAAAAATCATACTATGTGGGAGGCAAGAGCCTTATACAGTAACTGAAATCAGAGAGGTGACAGATGAAGACCATTTCTGTCAAAGCAGTGTGGGTCTATCCACCATGAATGACACCAGTAACTAAGCCAATCGCTGAAGTCAATACTTTTTTGTTTATAGTGTGGTATCATCTTAGGTGAAGGTAGTATGCTGTCCAAGTCACATACCTGCCTGAGACACATATTCAGTGAGCTCAGTCATGCCGCTTCATATGGTCCAGTGAGGTACATCTCAAGTCATTCACACCAACATGAACTATGATGGAGTCATAATGGTACTTTCTGTGGAGAGACTTGAGTGCGTATGTGATCTGGTGGATCTTGGCACCTGACAGACAGCTGGCTGTAACCTTCTCCTTGTCCAGCCTGGTGAATGAGGCATCTGTGTGTCTCACTATAGAGTCACCTATGACCAAAAATGTTTGGTTTAGATGTGCTTTGCCTTAGGGGCTTTTTGGTGAGACACTTGTGCTTTTGTTTTTATGTGTATTGAGTGTTGTAGGTGCTGCATTATGTGTAGCATGTTTGTGTTTCAGAGATCTCTGGTGTTTAGATACATTTCTGGTGAGTAACTCCACGTATGATAGTTTATGTGTTGACAGCATGGTTTGTGCAGGAGGTGTAGTATGTGGGCTGACAACCTGTTTGGTGTCACTGTTCTGTGACTGAGACAGTAAGGATTCCAAATTCTTAGTGTATATTTATCTCTCACAAATTGAGCTTGAGTAGTTTAAGAGTAGTGGGTTGTCAGTGTACATGAGGCAATTGCCATACTGCCTTCAGATACTCATATCCATCAGGCTGACTGGAGGAAAGGAAGAGAACTGACCATCCATAATACTAGGTGTAAATTTTCTTACTTTAATGAGGAAGGCTGTGGTTTAATTGGGGGCTTAATGCTGGGCCTGTACTATTGGGACTGTCAAGGGGTACAAGACTATTAGGGATCAGGAGATTTCAGTTAAAGTGGCAAATGCTATAGTAAGCCCAGATGAGGTGCTTTCTGAGCAGCTAAGCACAAGTTAAAAGGCTCCTCAGTTGGAGCACAGGCAGCTTCTAAGGGAAAATAAATCTACTTTAGCTTTGGTGTCTATAACCACCAATGGTTACCTCCACTGTGTATTGTTGCGTGAAGGTGCACTACACCCAAACAGATACCTCAGATTGCTAAGATGAAGACAGTAGAGCAGCAGCTGATTGCCAAACTCTTTTGAGCTGTGCTAAAACAGGCGCAAACCTGTGCAAACTCAAGACTTATGTAGCAACTGTGTGAACCATTTTTAAAACAAGTTAAGCAATTTTCAAACAAGCTGGCCAATGGAAATGCTCAATACTGAGCCTTATTCTAACAATCTCCAACTCAGATGGGTCCTTTCTACACCCTTCTGCCACAAGGGTGCAGGGGGCCCTCTTAATGTTAGATGGCTGATTTTAGTGCTCAAAT